>NW_009730484.1:36603-37229 GCF_000703405.1 Apaloderma vittatum
ACGTTGATGCAATCGATGTTTGTCATAAGGTAGAATTTGTATATGTACTTACTACTGTCTACTGTAGCAAGACTCTTGTGTATAATGATCCTTTTTTTTGTCGAGTTTACATTTCTAAAATATGCAGCTTAGTGGTAAAATACACCTTGTTTAATAAATTTGATTAAATTAAATATTCTCTACTTAATATGCTTTATCCTGAGCTCCCTGGCCACAAGGTAAGTAAGAGCTAATGGCTGGCTACTGTATGTGAAAGCGTGTTCAGATGTGAGCACCTTCTGTTTTTGCCCTGTGATTGCAGTTTGATAAATCCATACACAAGTATAGCTGAGGAAGTTAATCTAAGGTTAATATCAGAAGACGCTTTTAGAAAGTATTATCTTTGTATGGTCCAAATGGAGCAGACAGAGAGTAAGAGGAAGGGCTACTATTACAGAAGCAGAGTGAATGTTAGAAATTCTTAATTAGTAGTACTATTAATGAAATAAACAGTATTTGCTCTTTTGGGGTCAAATAAAGACAACTAAAAAGGACAAATTGAATGGAAGGATACAGGAGAGGAGGGAATTGAAGGACAAGAAGATGAGGTGGGGGCATGGTAAGAAAGCCTGAGGGAGTGAGAACCG
>NW_009730484.1:37242-41426 GCF_000703405.1 Apaloderma vittatum
AAGGACTACAGAAAACGTTGGAAACGGCTGCAGACTTGCCAGCTGTGAATGCACATGTTGCAGGCCAGCCAGAGCCTTTAGCCCTTGGCCCCTCTGTCTTTCACGTGAAGGTGACTGAAAGGGAAGCAAGGTGTCTTTGGTAAAGCTGTTCTTGACCTCCATACACAGTAGTGTCAGTTACGTGTTTATTCGTGCTAAAACTTGTTATTTTAGTTCTAGAGTGTGCAAGCTCAGGGATGAAGGGGTATAACCAAACGTGGTGTTTTTTCCTCTTAGAAACCGAACTTTGGGGTCGTTTTGTCTTTTGACAGGTTCTTGGAGCACATCCAAACTATCCAAAGATCAGAAAGGAAATACTTGACAAGGCCCGCGCATCACTAAGAACATGAATTTTTTTACTTGTATGGTTCATGGACTTGATCATTTAATCAGACTTGGGAAACTATAATAAAATACTTCAAATGTTATTAATTATGCTAGAGATTTGGATTATTTTCAAGAAGAATCTGCAGCCCTGAAAGAAATTGTATTTGTTCTCATTCAGGAAAGAATATTGCTTACACGTGGAGTGTCATTCAGCATCATGAAAAGGTGTCATCATCATTATAAAACTGTTTTAATATAACGGTACTTTGTTTTGTCTGTTTGAAACAGGACTCAAACCAGCCCATCCTGTCTAGTGCAGGTGCTTGTTAAAATGCTGGATTTCTGTTTGTGTAAATAATTTATTCATAATTACAGTGTGATCTTTATTAATACAGGTCTATTTCTGAGTTTTGTTTTTAATTTTACATATATTATAAGCACGCTTTATTTTTTTAATCTTGAGAAAACATCTATATACATTGTTGTTAGTGAAGCATACACTTTCAATGAAAATCTAATATTTAAAATTAAAACCTTATGTAAATATTCAGTAAAGGCTTTTTTAGATGATGCAAGTCTTACATGGAATTTATTTTGTACCTGTTCTGTCTGTTATCCACCTGTCTGGTTTCTCTGAAATTTTAATTTGGAGTGGTTTAGTGGTTTTGTCTTTCAGCATTGTATGTGTGGACGGTACAGTCATATGCAGAAGTTAGCACTCATTTTGTATAACTCGTATAAAACACCTTTCTGAAGAAATGATTTGATTACAGGAGAGTATAATCTTGTCTCGTATACAGAATATACCTGTGGATCTTTAAGGGAGCAATAGCATGTCATGAATGAGAGGAACAAGAAGGATCAGGTTTTCTTTCTAGTGATGCAGAATTTTTGGAGAAAATAGCAAAAAACACAGTTACACTGCTGTATCTGATATTCAAACAGCACTTGATCATGTGTGCTTTTGACTAGAAAAGGCATGAGAAGAGAATTCTTAATTCTTAGTTTGGCATAAGAAGAGAATTCTTAATACCAGTTATTAAGTTTTTCTTAAAATAACCAATTTCCGTTTCCTCCTCAGGTAATTTTAGCTTTTCATGTTGATGTTTTGTAAAGTGACTTTCATTTGATTTGGGGGTTCTTTTTTTACAACAAATGAATGTTAACGTTCCAAAAGGGAGCCTGTTTACAGTTGTATCTCATCTTGCTTATCAATAACTGGAGGCTGTACCTTGGGTGATTTTATAGCCTTATTTCCTAAAGTTTCATTGTTCCAGTAGAGTGACGTGCAGCACATGCACAGCGATGATGCTGCCTCCTGGTGATTTGCAGCCTCTGCATTCCAGTAACTTTGGAGCTAGTCTAAAATTTAAAGATGTGCTGCAGGACTGTAACACTTCTACAAGGTCTCTGTGAATACCAGAATTGAGAAAAGACCCAAATAAGCAGCTTCTCTGTCCCCAGGGAACCTTGATACTTATGCTGTAGCCTTATCCCTTCAGTTTGAGCACTGGGTCTGTAACTGTACCAAGCACGGTACAGGCTCCCTGGAGCTCTGAGGAGGAAGATTTGGCAGACTGGGGAAAACCTGAGGATATGGGAACATGGAAGGGTCTGGAAAACGCTGAGGCTAGAGGGAGCTGTAAGGGAGCTGGCCTGTGGGCGTCAGAAGACTGAAACTAGGCCGGTCTGTGGTGGAGTGTTTTCCCCCCGCACACTGCTAAAAGAATAAGTACATAGGCCTTATCAGTGCAATTTCTAGTAAAACTTTTCTTTGTACACAGCCCTGTTCATACAGGATCAGTGTGGCTTTCCTTCATTAATAGCCCTGAAATAACATTTAGCTGAAGTTTAGAATAACAATAGGTGATTTAATATCAATACCTGCAAGATGTTTTCAAAGATAGGTAACAGATTAGGTAATGATAGAAATTGAACTGAGATTTTGAGCTTTTAGTGTCTGACTTTTGGTGAAGAGCTTTATTCATATACCATGCAGATGAAAGATTTCTGAATTCCTATTAGCCATCTTGAGCCTATCTAGCCAGTAGTGTCTTTTTATGTAAAGAGCGCAAATGAGGCACATCTTTGGATTTCAATTAAAAATCATTGTGGCTATAAGTGGTCCTTTAGAGAAAATCTTAATATAGTATTCCCAGAAGAAATAAATGGCCTTTCCATTTCCTCCCCTTACTAAATATCTTTTTTTTTTTTTCTTTTTCTGCAGAAGGAATGGCTTTGTTTCATTTCCTTTTAATCCAACTAATTGGAGTGTTAATTTCAGCTTTCCTTCTGCTTTTACACTTTCTTATTTTAAAAACGCATGTCTTGGTAGCTTTGTTTTTATCCCCTTCCTTAATAAAGGGCTTTGAACGGAAGAGACTCCTGGGACGGAAGGGAGTCAGTAATGCTGATTTCAAAGAGCTGCAGTCTTTAGTGTGGTGTTGCTTAGCAACCCATCTTCCAGTTTTGCCTTTGCTGAATAAAAGAGGAGAGTGACGCTGTGGTTCCTATTGATTCATTCACAGAAACTGGAAATCTGAGCATTTTGTAGCTATAGCAACACAGGCCATAGGTGTGTCCTCTTCTCCCTCTCCTCCTGCCTCCCTTCCCCCTGCAGGTACAGAACGAGTAGAATGTCTTCAGGAGGATACATAAACATTTTTGGTAACAATACACTAAAAAGTACCTCAGGTTTAATTCCCTACTGCTTTTTTTCAGGTTTGTACCCATACTAGAAAGGTGGTATCTTTAGGTAAAATAGTAATTAGTTAAACGAGCAAGACTTTTCTAGAAAAATAGCGTGGAAGTAATTTGTAGGGTTTTTTTCCCCCCTGTTGTTAGACTAGGTTTGACTGTCATGAATCATTTCTCAAACGTGGCTACAGCAATCTTTAGAAAGGTTCAGAAATCAGGCAGCTCTGGTTTAGTAACCTAAACCTTAACTGTGTTAGTCACTAGATAAGTAAATATCTCTATAAACGTAATAGCTTAACCAGAGTTTATAGTGTTAGATAGTTTGTTGAATGAATTATCTTTGGAAGTGGTCCAGGAGACATTTCAGGAAGGTCTCGATAGTGGGGGTGGATTCTGGCTCTTGGGAAGTTAATCGTAAAGAACTCCTTAGTGTGCTCCCTATACAATGCTGAACAGGAAAAGAAATCAAGGAAAAATTGAACTAGCAGTCCTTCTGCATCAGCTTGTGACTCTGCCACTTTTTAAAGTAAAATCACTATTTGGTCCATTTAGGTTCCTTACAGCTGGGGGTTTGATTTCTGGCTACACGCGTTCCGTGATTTTTACCTCTTGCTTTATCTTGCAATGTTAATGCAGGCTTTATGCTGGAAAACAGCAGCTTTTTACACGTTCGCACTAGAAACTTGCCTTCTTTGCATGTTGTGCTGCAGAAAGCTGGATGTTGGCTCTCGGTGTCTCAGGTAACGGAGCACTTGCTACAGCTCACGCTGAGATGTTGGAGACTGAAAATTAAGACTTCCCAAGGTATAAGGAAGGATTTTAACGTGCTGAAATTATCAGAACAAATGCATTGCGATTACTTCCGGTCTAAATCTTTATAAATGTTCCTGGGGAAGGTGAATTCAGTCATAAAATACTGGTATCAACATTTTTGTCGCCGTTGCGGAACCGGTGTGGCTGCTGCCCGCTCACCCTGATGAAAGCGGCTCCGGAGCGCGGGGCTGGGCCTGCAGGGGGGCTCCTGTCGCTGCATGTCGTGACAGAGGGAGACTCCGCCGGGGAAGTGAGGAGCAAACTTGATGTGATTGTTCCTTCGTTTGTATCTCCCCAACCTGAACACA
>NW_009730485.1:0-17704 GCF_000703405.1 Apaloderma vittatum
CCTCCGAACATCCTTTATTTGTGGAAGAGGTTCCCGAGGGTGTTATTTTCTTGAGCCCAGTAGAGGTGATGCTCAGTACTGCTTCTCTGAGGGGCATGGTGAGACATCTGCTGCAATGAGCTACTCCTCAGGCTGCAGATAGTCAGCACTCTGTCACGTTTCTGTACGCTGCACACCAAGAGTGGTCACCCCTCGTACATTTATCACAAACTTCAAAGTGATGTAGATGAGTTATTGGAGTATTTGGTAGACTTGCCTTTCTTGGAGGCTGGTTGACCCGAAGAGCCTACCTTTTGGGCCAGGTTAAAGAGTATTTCACACTGGCCAAGACTATGCCAGTCACTGCGATGTGTTCGTGAAAATCAGGGAGAAGGTGGTGGGCACTGGTGCTTTCAGGATCTCCCTGCAGGCAAAGTGTAATTTTGGGACTAACTGCATTTCTGTTGTAGTCGTCATTTATCTTCAGATGGAGTTAGGAAGGTCATTTCTTCAAGGCCGTGTCTGGGAATTAGCTGTTTTGAGCCTCAAGGATCTCCTGTGCTCTTTGGGGGAAGATCAGCTGATTGATAGAACGGGAATGACTACTCAGAATTGCTGTCAGATCATTTGTGGCAAACACTGATAGAATATTTTGCTTTGTTCTCGTCCAGATACTGAACTCAGCAGACTTTGTGGACATTTCTGTGGCCACAGAGCCCATCCAGTGCCATCCTCTGATGTGATTTTGAAATCCAGACCCATACAAGACAGCTGCATGGCTCAGCTTGGTCAGGGATGAGTATTTCAAACAGAAATGCAAATCACTTGTTTTTTTGTTTTGTGTGTGGGAAGTAAAGGAATTATGTGTCTGCTCTTTGGTGTACCAAGCAGACTGAGTGGTGGATTTTCTTTCACCCAGTCTAAGAAATGAGGCTGAGGAATCCTAAAGACTCTGAATCACTCATCCTGCAATCTCAGTGTCCTCTCAGGTACATGCCAGCTTGCAGCATCCAGCTTGCCCTGGCCACTGGCATTCTTAGGGTTCTGTGTTTGTAGTCGGTTGCTCTGGACTCACAAATCACAATGCTCAACCTCAAAAAATTCATAATGTTAGGATACAGCCTGCCACGTGCCTGCCCACAGAGTCTGCAAGGCCCATGAAGCAATGATCCCGACTGCTGCCACAGCAGATGTAAAATGCCTGAAAAGCAGAGATGGAGACCCTTGGGGGAGTGTGGAGTCCAGCTTCTACCTAAATAACAAGGTATTTGCTGTAATCAGAACTAAGAAGAAAATGTGTTGTTTCAGTGAAGGTAACATTGCTGTTTAAAGCTGAACAAACCCCAAACTAATGTGATGGAAGCTTCTTACGCTTCCCATAGAGGCAGCGATGCGTGAGGCTGCTGTTGGAGCTGTGCACAGGCTATTTTAAACCCTCCTGGGTCTTGTGTTCTGCACAGAGGTACTGCTTCGGCTTAATCCTTTGACGGACTTTCCTCTTCCTCTGCTAGATTCTCCTGAAAAATAAAATGTTAGGGTTACGGCAGCACATTCTGCTTAGATAAAGGTTATTTTTTTAGTGTGCTGGTGATACAGGGTCAAGAGTTTAAAATTTAAAGGAATATGTAAAATAATTTGAATCATTCAGGTTGGAAAAGACCCCTGGGATCATCAAGTCCGACCGCTAACCCTACTCTACAGAGCTCACCCCTAAACCATCTCCCCCAACACCACATCTAAACCACCTTTAAACACACCCAGGCATAGTGACTCAACCCCCTCCCTGGGCAGCCTGTTCCAGTGTCTGACTACTTGCTGTGAAAATTTTTTTCCTAATGCCCAGTCTAACCCTGCCCTGTTGCAGTTTGCAGCCATTCCCTCTTGTTCTGGCGCTGATTCCCCGTGAGAAGAGACCAGCCCCAACCTCTGTACAACGTCCTTTCAGGTAGTGATGAGGTCTCCCCTCAACCTTCTCTTCTTCAAACTAAACAGCCCCAGCTCCTTCAGTCATTCCTCTTAAGATTTGTTCTCGAGGCCCTTCACCAGCTTTGTTTCCCTCCTCTGCACTTGCTCCAGCATCTCGAGATCTCTCTTGGATTGAGGTGCCCAAAACCGGACACAACACTCAAGGTGTGGCCTCACCAGTGCCCAGTACAGGGGGACAATCCCTTCCCTGCTCCTGCTGGTCCCACTATGTTATACTAGCCAGGATGCCATTGGCCTTGGCCACTTGGGCCATACTGCAACAGTCGAACTGTTTGGAAGGATAAACTTGTTGAAGATTTGTTTGGTTTTTTTTTTGAAATTCACAGCTGCAGGACCCAGGGAGTCAGCAGGATAAGTAGGTTCAGAAGGGATTGGACTCATTTGTGGAAGCTGAGTCCAATAGGACCTTTAGGTACAGTGGCATGGCTGCGAGCTGTGGCTGTCCGCACACCTTCAGGAGACAAGGATCATCTCACCATGTGCTGATGGTGATGCTTTCCCTGCTCTGTTGCTGCACGCTGGAGAGGAGATGCTGCTTTGCGCGGGTCTGGGCTAGTTCACGTTCTGTTAAAACTCTTGTAGTTGTTACAGTATATTACATTTCTGAGGATATCACCTCCACATGTAACCAAGGCACCTCCTCTCTTTGTTCTTGTTCCCTGGGCTGGCGTTTCCAGCCTCTGCCCTGATGTCTCAGGGCTTCCCTGGCATTCTTAATTCATATGTACTTCTTTCTGTCTTCAGTGGCTTTTCTGCTTGCAAAAATGTGACATTCCTAAGCTGCGTTGTTTCAGCAGAATTTATTGACATGCATTTTATCAAATCTGTCATCTCTAGATTTCGCAGACTTCCTCTTCTACTCTCCTCGTACTTATGTGATGGGTTATGTTAATATTCTTTTAAAATTTTGATTAATCTTGTTATCTGTCCATTTGATTAATCTTTGCATTATGCTCAGTGCTTGATATCATCAGCATCTTGTGACAATGACTGCCATACTTTAATTAACTCTTGACAGAACAAAAGTGCTTTTCACTGTCTGTCTCTCTTGGTTCCTGTGTTTGATGAGATGTGATGGAACTTCCTAGTGCTACATAAAAAGAACCACAGTATTTTTTCACTTCTTCCTAGCCAAACTCTCCCCTGTTGTAGTTTAGCCTTATCATTTTTTTATTCTGCCCACAATAAACCTGAAAAGTAAGGTTTTAACTGTAAGTGCATTTGGGAGTTATTCTGCAATATCCCTTCAGTCAGTCCTTCAAATTACAGAATCCACATCTTCCAGTTTTTCCCTGAAGACCAGGAGTTTGTGTCCCCAGGGCTCTTCCCTGGGCCTCCTGGATGGGTGATCCCTGGGCACATCATGTGAGGTGAGATCTTAGTTGCTCTTGTTTCTTGCTGCATTTTCTGTTTTCTTACTTGTTTTCTTCTGCTTTTCTAACTGAAACAGCCAAGATTTTTTTTTCTTCCTGGTGAGTTTGTCCTTGGAAAAGTTGGTCTGATGAGAACTGCATCAGCTTTGACGTAGTTTAAATTAGCCGGATTCTTAGGGGATAGAGCAGCCTTGCTCAACATTGGCGGGCACTGCGGAAAGCCCCGTGGCCAGGATCAGAGCAGAGGCTTTTGCTTGTCCCTCCTGCCTGGCAGCTCCCTGTGTGCCACCTCATGTTGCTCATTTCAGGAGACATCTCATATTTGTCCCAATGTAGACAAAAGTCTTATTTTCTGACAAGGGCTAGTGTTTTGTTTGTGCTTGCTTCAGCTGTGTCATCATGCTAATGCCAGCTCTTGAAGCGGTCCGTCTGAATGCATTTCTATTTATAGGAACTTGGTATTTTTACCCTAAACTGTCTTCTGACAGAAGCCAAAACCAATTTTCTGCAGGTATGCTGTACACGCGCTTCGGGTGTGACCTCGCCGGCAGCTTTCGACTTACACTGGAAGAACTAGGGGAGCAAGAATTACTGAGAAAGGAAAAAGGTGTTTGGAAAAGTTTTCCAAACCTGTTGAGAATGTAATTTTTAAAACGGAGGTGGCAGAACACAGTCCTGTCAGAGGAGGAGTGGTGTGACGAGTTTTGCTCTGTCTTCTGAGTCACCACCTACATCATAAAGAGCTCAGTGAACGTGAACATTGGACAGTGACCTCATGCAGAATAAGGTGCTTTAGTTTATGGACAAGTACCTTACGACAAGTGCTGAGTGGTTTTCTGAAATCCTGTTTTTTAACGTAGATGTGTAAAATGACAAGAAAATGGAACTATGAAGTAAGTTAAATCCTGTCTTTTACCTGAGACTCAGAGAGACCATGGATCCTCATTGTAAGGGGAAAGCACTTATTATCTGCTCTGGAGTCCATAACATAGGGTAGAAGTATTTAAATTGTACATGAGGGTAGCTGGGGGCTAGACAGTCTTGCTGCAAAGGGCGGAACAAAGCTCTGTGGTGGGTTGTTTTTTTCCTACTTCTTGGCGGAATAAATGAGCCCAAGAAATCTGAAGCATGTGGATGTGCAGGGATCATCGAGGGGAATGTCATCGTTCATTTTCATGCCTCGGGATTTTGAATGTTCTCCCTGTCTGCGTTCGCATTCCCATATTCTTTCAGTTAAGCTTATAAACCCATTTGACCTGGGAAAAATGTGTATACCAGTAAGAGGATAAGAGTGTTTATCCTCTGCACACTATTTAAAAATCTTTCTATTTTTTTACTTGTTTACTTTTTTCAGTGAATGAAAAAAGTGAAAATCAAAGGAAAATCAGAAAAAACAATGTGGGATTAAACCCTCCAAAAAAAGAAAAAATGAAGAGCCTTTTAGAAAAAACTGAACTTCATGAAAAATTACCCTAAAGTTAGACGACAATTTTTGTTTCGAAATTTCTGTGGAAAACTTTTTAGAAATGCTGGGCAGGATTGAAAACTGTTAAGCTCCAGCTGCCATTTCTGGATAAGAAGCAGCTGTGACAAATCTCTTCGCAAGTCGTGTTACCCTGCAGGTTGTCTTTGAAGCAAAAAGAACTTGGTTTGCAAGAAGAGGTGGCTGCATTCGCACAGTGAACTCATAGCAAGACCCTTCATGGAAAGTGATGTCGAAGTTGTCAGAAATTGTTAAATGTGCCATTTTTGCTAGGTGACGTAAAGATTAGTGGAGCTTTACCTACTTTTGGATCCGCTGGGCAGTGGCAATCCTCTTGTGCAGCAGAAAGGCCAAAATGAAGAAGGGTAAAAGAAACATTCCAACCATTTTTCCCATATTCCTTGCAGCTCCCACCACTTGGAATGGAAGAAGGAAGGAGAGAACATTATGTTCTCTGCACACCAGGCGTTTCTGGCGCGGCAGAACGCTGCTGGGAACAGCACTTCGTCGTGTGTTTTGATATTAATTAGTGCACTCACTCAACCCAAAACGAGCCAATGCTCACTTGCATGCTCCCTCCCTTCTGCTCTCAAACTGGGTCTCGAAGACATCTCCACCATTCCCTCTTGGGAGCTATCACCGTTCCTACCTTTCTGAGAGACAATAAAAAGCCTTGAGGACTACAGGGTAGAGGCTCAAGTAATGCTGTAGGGGCTGAAGTAAAGCTTTACAGGCCTGGAAATGGGGAGTCTTTGGGACTGCATGGGGAGGAGTTTGAGGACATAACGAACGAGCAGGAAATTTTCCCATGTTGTTCCCCAATGCGGACATACAGATGAAGAAATATCCAAATATAGCACTGAAGGAAAAGTAACAGGAGCCGAACACCTGCTTCACCTAATGGCTGAGGCTTCAGGATGTCGTCAGTGTCTGGTTAAAAAAATCGGAGAGGTTTTTCACATGGGAAGTGTTAAAGGATTGACTCCTCCCAGCATGCTAAGCAACTCTTGAGGAGACCCAAGCAGAAACCTACAACTTGGCGTCAGCCTTTCTCCGTGAACTGAGAGGAGCAGAATGTGATCACTTAGTACCTTCCTCTCCATGCCGGCAGGTAAAATGCTACAATGAAATTTTTAACTTTTAACCAAATTATTACTTTTTCACAGCGGGAAGATGCGTCCCTTCCCCAAGCTAACGCCTAACACCCATCCCTTTGGATTTTGGGGCAGAGGGAAGCGGAAAAAAAGTCTATTTCCCACCTAATTAAGACAATTTTTAACGAAGTTTTCTCACCCTGCGCCACCGGACACGACTCAAAAATTTCCAAATTCATTCTAGGTGGTAAAAAATGAAGCAGAAGAAGCTTTTTTTAAAAAAATGATGTTGATCATCTCTTTGATGCTGAAGGTAATGCATCTGTAGAAAGCAGTGACTGTAGATTTGGGTTACTGCTCTCTGCATCTTCCAGTTTTTCAGTGTTGTCCTCCCAATTGATGTGGAATCTTGTGACTCTGGGATTAGACGCCGAAACATTCCTCTGAAGCTTAGAAAAATCTGGCTTTACGGGCGGATTCTCACAGGATCACAGAATGTCAGGGGTTGGAAGGGACCTCTGAAGATCATCTAGTCCAACCTTCATCCCAGCACACCTAACCACTACACCACAGCCTCAAGTGCTAGATCTGCTTTTTTTTTAAACACCTCCAGGGTTGGTGACTCCACCACCTCCCTGGGCAGCCTGTTCCAGTGCCTCACCACTCGTTCAGGAAGGAACTTCCTCCGAACCACTCGTTCTCTCTCAGCTCTGTTTCGGTATATTCATTGTTTACACAGTAGCCGATATTAGCCGATATTAGAAGAGCAGCTCATTTGACATATGAACTGTTATCTGCTCCAGAGAGTTACATTTCTGCAGCGCCAGCGGGTCCGTTACTGTCGGAGCAACTTGCCGTTTGCCTGGTCCAATAAAGAGAAGAAAGGTCTAATAGCTCCTTGTCGGTAGCGGAACTAATGAGTGAAGTGGGTTGGGGAAGAGCTTGAAGGCCGTCGGCTCTTGATGGGTTTGAGGAGAACTGCTGAGTGAGCGCGTGGTATTTCTGAATCAGCAGGTTAGAACACCTAATGCGCAGGAAGACAAGAGTATAACTCTCGGAGGTGCACGCCAGCGTCGTATTTATTTATGTCGTGTCCTCTCAGGATTGGAGCTCTGCTGGAGATCTGCGTTAAGAGGAGAGGAAGATTCTCCTAAGAGGGTTTTGATGAGCTCGTAAACCGTCTTAATGAATGATGTGCTGGCTTCTTGGTCCCTGTGCGTAACGGAATCGATCTGCAATTTGTGTGGGTGCCCTGAGAATAGTCTGATAGAGTCAGGCGAGGTGGGGACAACTGGAATGATAAAAAAGGAAAGTCAGAGGAGAGAAGAAAAATAATTTGATGTGGCTAAATAGCAAGGGACAAGGAGATGCCTGAAAAAGGTCAAAAGTATAGATGAAGAACTGCTGAACTCACTGAAATAATAAAGCTAAGATGGGCAGTGCAACGTGCAGAGGGGTCCCACCTCACCACGCTTACTTGGCAGAGGAGGAGGTGGTCCAGTGTCACCGCTGCCTCCAGATCCTTCCAGCCTGCAGTCTGGAGGGCCCTGCCCAAAGTCACAATTACAGTTTTTCTTATAGTTTCACACCTAAAAGAAAACATGTATTTTATGACATGAAAAGTAAAGAATTTGTGAGGTGGTCCTGCGTTTCTCTGGGGAACAGGCTGCTCACAGAATCACAGCATCACAGAATCACAGAATGTCAGGGGTTGGAAGGGACCTCCAAAGATCATCTAGTCCAGCCCCCTGCCAGAGCAGGATCACCTACAGTAGGTCACACAGGAACACGTCCAGGCAGGTTTTGAATGTCTCCAGAGAAGGAGACTCCACACCCTCCCTGGGCAGCCTGTGCCAGGGCCCTGTCACCCTCACAGGGAAAAAGTTTTTTCTAATATTTTTGTGGAACCTCCTATGTTCCAGCTTGAACCCATTGCCCCTTGTCCTGTCATTGGACATCCCTGAGAAGAGCCTGGCTCCGTCCTCCTGACACTCCCTCTTGACATATTTATAAACATTTATGAGGTCACCCCTCAGCCTCCTCTTCTCCAAGCTAAAGAGACCCAGCTCCCTCAGCCTTTCTTCATAAGGCAGATGTTCCATCCCTCCATCATCTTTGTGGCTGCGCTGGACTCTCTCCAGCAGTTCCCTGTCCTGCTGGAACTGAGGGCCCAGAACTGGACACAACATTCCAGATGTGGCCTCCCCAGGGCAGAGCAGAGGGGCAGGAGAACCTCTTTCGTGCAGCTTGCTGGCAGGCACAGCAGACATAGGCTAGGTGACATCCATGTCCTGAGGTAAATTTGTTACTCCTCTTTAGCTGCCACTTTGGGAATGTTCAACCTGTTTTGTGCAGAGGTGACAGGCTGGTGACCCTGGTCAGCAGCTGCCGTGGGCCTTGTGGCTTTTTTTTATACTAATCATTAGGTGACCACTACATTGGCAAAATGAGGGCAGTGGGAGCTCTCGATCCATTGCTGAGGTGATGGTCCTGTTGGAAGAGGTGCTACAAACACAGTAAGGAGGAGATGACAGCATATAGAAGATGGTGATATTTGCCATTTCCCAACTTTTTCTCAGTTGGAGAGCATTTCTGCAGTCTGTTCATCTACCCTGCCCTCGTGAATGCTTTGACCTTGTGAATGCTTATTTCACCAATAAGTCCAGAATGAATTTGTAACCTTCACGTGATTTAAAAATTACAGGCTTTCCTGCAAGATAGGACTGCGACTCCCTTGACTGCACATTTATTTGCCCTGTCTAGGCTGGGTTACACCTCTTCTGCGTTCCTCATCTCTCACTCACAGTCCGTAAGAGCTGAACCTCTCATCATCCAGAAGTGAGCATCTCTAACCTTTAGATGCTCGTCGGCTGATTTCCTATTCTATATTATTCAGATTTGTGTTCCTGTGTGGTAGTACGGACCCACAGCTCTGCCCCTCCCACCTCTCACATTTCCGCGCCCGCATAGGTGGCGACAGTTTCCCATCTAAACGTAGCGGCTCTGCTTCCAATGAAAATTTTTCTCTCTTCTGGAGAGACAGGGCTGAGGCTGACTTTCTTTGCTCAGTTGTGCAACTCAAACCGTGTAGAGTAACAACGACTAATTTTTCAGTGATGTGTGTTTAGCTTGAAGAACCGCTTCCCAAGACAGAAGCGTGCGTTTTTTGGGTGATAACCTTTCTCTCTGGAGACAGCGGAAAGGCGTGGCTGTTGCAACTACTATGACAATGTTGTTGCCAAGAACATGATTTCTGATGGACTCGGCCGCCTACGACTGATGACAGTGCAGAAGAAAACCAGACCTCACACCCTTCCAATTCCAGGTTGACAGGCTGCCAGAAATGTTTCTTACTGGTCTACGGCAGTATTACAGATACAGGATGAATGACAGCAAATCTTAATATTCTCCCTTAGCATCCACACTTACTCCTAGACAAATCTGCTCATCCGCAATAATACCTGTCTGGAAAGGGGCAGGTACCTCTGAAGTGATGTCCTACAAAAATTCCCCCTGTGAAATAATTCTGCCACTATTGATGTCTGAAGCGTGGGTTTTACGTAAGACTAAGTGCGGCCAATGTCGTACAAAACGTGCCGGTTTTCTGATATTTGTAAGGAAAGCAAAATTACAGAACCGAGCATGCATTTTTCAGAAGATCTCTCCAACTCCACCTAATTTGAATTCAGTAGCACTGACAGATGCAGTGAAGGGTGAAGGGTTGTGATGCAGAAGCCAGTTTTCACAGCATTGGAGTGAACAAAGAAGAAAAATGTTAAAAGTAGCTGATGAGCGCTGCTATAAAAGCTGTGGATAGCCAAAGCAGAATCTGGAAGGGCAGTTGTGGGTGGAAACCAAAATAATCTCTGGCTGCTGAGTGAGGAATGATTCTGGACTTCTAAAACTGCTTTTGAGAGAGAAGTTTATGCTTCAAATGATACTTGGTTATTTTCTAGTTACCCCTCTGCCACTGCATTATTTGTTCCTGCGACTGTTGAGAAAAGCTGCACTGACCTATGTCCTGTTCATAGATACCTGCAGAAAGAGGCAGCTTTATGTTAAGTGAAATGATAAAGTGACATACTAGGGAAGGGCACTGCCTGGTGAACAGTGATAAAAGTAGTGAGAAACACCGGGCCGAGTCTTTTCAGTCCTTCGTTTCATTTCATTCCTGACTTTTCTTTCTCCAGACAAGCACTAGGGAAGCATGAAATGAAGATCTCGGCTGCCAGGTTCACGACAAACCGAAGTGGGGATGGAACAAACCTACTGAGGGTTGCAAACTGCGCAGGAACTACTTCTGCTTCAGCAATGGGGTAATTAAGACCTGAAAATAATTGAAGGTAGTGCCAGTGTTAGCAGGAAGTACCGTATGTGCCTGCTCTGTTCGTGCCTTTCCCTAGGTGCCTGCCTGAGCCTGGTGGAGGATTCTGGTCTGGTTGGACTCTTGGACCTACCCTGCCCAACTATTCCAGGAGATACATGTTCAGCTTTCTGTCTTGGCAAATTATTTCTGGAATTAATGTTTGCTTTTGGTGGTGTGAAACCCATGTCTCTTGAAAGGAGAACTCTACTGAAGCCAACACCTAGCAGCTCCTTCCCTTTTGGTGAAAATGGTCCTTCTTTTTTTCTTAGAAATATTTTTTAAGAGATACTGTCCCTGCCATGTAATAGCAGGAAACTCATCCTTCAGTATGTCACCAGCTTGACAGGAATTTGGTCGGCAGGTATTTTGTGTAGTACGTTGAGTTCCAGCCACAGTTCCTACATCGGTCACCTTGAACATTCACTTCCCTGAAGCAGCTCAGCCAGGCACGGTGGGACTATACACATCCCCGTAATCCCTCCAGATGATTTTTGTAATTTTTTTTTCTGAAATGGAAATTCTAGTCAACCACAGCTTGCATTTGACCTGTCATGTTTTATGTTTTATGGTTTTGTTTTTTTTTTTTCTCCCACCTATTATTTTGGTTTTGGACCAGAATGCAAGAATGAAGCAGCTAAATGGACAGATTTGCTGCCGAGAGCTCAACCAACGATCAGAATGGACCATGGTCATTTATCCAGAACCACGTGGAGCATAAAACTCGATTAAAACCCTAAAATCTTTCCCAAAGCTATATATTTTTTTCTTTAAAGGTTCCTGATACATGTGGGAACTGCTCAGAGATATGAATTTCAGAGATCTGGATTTCAGTAAGGCAGAACCATTTCTAACCCAAGGGACTCCCATTTTTTTCAGAAAATATTGATGTTCACAAAGTGTATGAGGGTAAAAGAGCACAGAGGAAAAAGGTGGGGAGTCTGTAGTCAATGCAGGACTCCCATCAGGCGTTTTTACAAGTTTTCAAGCATCCAAAACATTCTCAAAATAAAACTAACCACCAGACGTGGTAGATCGCAGAGGAACCGTGGTTGCACTTAGAGAAGACTTTCTTATGTTCATAAAGAAACCTAGAAGTCAGATCGTGACGGGCGTTGCTGCTGTCGCTAGTGAGGGAGTGCAGAGCAGATCTGCGCTGCTGCAGCTTCGGGAAGTTGAGTTGCTTAATACAGAACTGAACTAATCCGAAAGAGCATGTGGGCAGGTATTAAATGAAAAAAAATAAAATCAGAATTATCCAGATTGGAAAAGACCTTTAAGATCATCAAGTCCAATCATTAACCTAACAAGTCCATTTAGATGTGTGAATTGTTGCTTTCAAAGGTGTAAAAGTGATCTCAGCAACTGTCTCCAGCTCATCTTTGTTTCTGGAACCCTCTACTGGCACGAGGGTGGCCATGTGTGCTGTTCCTGTTGCGCCCTGGGCATGGAGTCTTCCTGAACAGCACTGCCACAGCTACTGCCTGAAAAAAAACCCTTTTCTGTTACCCTGACTGTTGGAAATATACAGAATCATAGAATCTTTTAGGTTCTAAAAGAGTCCAGTACTGTGTTTTATGTATACACTGTTGTGTGTGTATATATAGTTATACAGCTGTTGTTACACAATCATGGGATATTTTAAAAGTAACCTGTAGTGTTTTTTATTCAGTTACTTAGATTCTTAATTAACTGGCCCACCTACCTAAGCCTGCCTTCCGACGAGTGAATAGTGAATCTTCAGTGACTGTGGAGAAAACAGACTTTTCCAAAGCAGGGGGCAAGGAGAAGGGAGGAGATGTGACGTGAAGCGTTATCAGAAGGGCTGATTCCAGATGAGATGATCTGACAGTCCCTCGTGTGAGGTGTTTTGCCTCTGCCAAACAAATAACACAGAATAAGGTCTGGAGGGAGGTAGAAGGGACTAAAGTCCTTGCTGTCCTGCAGAAATGGAGACATTGCAAATGGTGACTGCTGATATTCTAGCGGAGAAAACTCGTGGTTTTATTTGTGCATTTCGGGTTGAATCTGAAATGCCTCTACAAACACAGTGCTGCTGGATTTTCCCTAAAAACTCAAAATCGTAGTAGGAGTGTAAGTGAAGTTTTAAAATCTCTTTCCTTTCAGCCAGACTTATGATTGTTGGACGTTTGGTCCACGACACCGATGCTTCCTTACATCTTTGCTTTACTTCTCCTGCTGGTGTTTTTTGCTTGATATAATTTCACTGTTTCTAAACTATTTGTTTTCCACCTCCGCGTGAGCAGTTTCCAGTCAGGTTTATGCATATTTTCTGACCAGATTGAGTGAGAAGGCTGGGAAGTAATTGTTATAGCACCCAACAGCTTTGAAAAACAATCAAATCATTAGTTCACTCTACCTTACAAAGCCAAGAGCAGCTGTTACGTTATAACTTACCTGACGTTTGTGACAGCAAAAAGCCCCCGGTGCAAGCAAGCAGCTGGAGGAGAGGCAGCATCTTGGAGGCACGCCTGGAATGAAATACTGCTGTTGCATCTTGGTGTGAGGCTTCCATATTTGGATCATTTTCTCTAGCTTAAGTGACAAAGAATTAAAGGAAGTTAAGGGAAAACTGCTGTTTTCTGCTACTTTTCAAACTCTGGACATTCTGGAGTTCTGCATCGAGGGGAAATGCGCCTCATGTAGATGCTTTTAAAACAGTTCTCATCTTTCTCTCAGCACTAGTGCTTCCATCTCATCTCCTCTGTTAATTAACCAACCTACTGGCTTCACAGGGGTGCTCTAAGAATAGGTTCATTAATGTTTCCAAGGCACTTGGAAACCCTTCTGAGCACAATGGGAGACATTAGTCCCCCTTTCTGTTATTTTTTTTTCCTTTCATACTTTTCTCCCTTCACTTTTTAAGCTCTTTCAGCAATGAGCCACCATTTCCTTAAAAGTTCAAATTTCCAGTCCAAAATCATTCAAGGTGCTGGAGCTGGTGGACTCTGAACTTCAACACATAAACACAATTAATTACTCAAATTTTAAGGATATCTGGGTTGTAAGGCTACCTGCTTAGTAAGGAGAGTTTTTTAATGGCTTTTTAGCATAAAAACAAGGAAAGGAAACAGGAACAGGAATCAATTGACAGCACAAAACTGATGAAGAGGAGATAATAGTAGAAGATACTAACAGAAGATAATAATAGAAGGGCAGCGAAGCTGGTGGTTACAAGGAGCAGCTGAGAAGAACTGGGGTTGTTCAGCTGGAGAAGAGGAGGCTGAGGGGAGACCTCATCACTCTCTGCAACTCCCTGACAGGAGGGTGTAGCGAGGTGAGGTTGGTGTCTTCTCCCAATTAACAAGTGATATGACGAGAGGAAATGGCCTGAGGTTGCATCAGGGGAGGTTTAGATTGGATATTTGGAAAAACTTCTTCATTTAAATGATTGTGAAGCACTGGAACAGGCTGCCCAGGGCAGTGGTGGAGTCGCCATCCCTGGAGGTGCTCAAAAACCCTGTAGACCTGGCACTTTGGGTTTAGTCATCACAGTAGTATTGGGTTCACAGGTGTACTACATGATTTTAGAAGTTTTTCCAACTTTTGTGGTTCTGTGGTCCAATGATTCTATGATAAAGGGGACATTAGCAAGGACTGGAGCTCTCAGGTCACTAATGGAAAACAAGATTTTCTTGTGTCTCCTGAAGAGGACTCAAACTTTCAGTGGAGTATTTGAGAGGGAACATGTGTGAAACTTATTGTGGGAGGTTTTAAGGCAAATGTGAGGATGCGCAAAGCTTTGTGTGGGATGGGTGGGGCAAGGACCAAAGGCAGGGAGAGATTAAGGTGGATTGGGGAGGAACAAGTGTGGGAAAATGGAAAAGAGAGAATGAAACAGGGTGATAAAAAGAGTGGGGGCCGGTTAGCTCAGTCAGTTGAGCGTAGCGCTAACAACGCTAAGGTTGCGGGTTCGATTCCCGTTCGGTCCCCATGTGTTGCCTGATCTAGTCGATAGGTGGCGTCCCTGGTAGCAGGGAGGCTGGATTAAAATAATTAAGGTCCCTTCCAGCCTAGGTCATTCTATGGTTCTATGGCTGAACCCTGATTGGGGAGAGGACACCTGGGACCAGTGGTTGGAGAGACTGGAAGTCTGGGGGCTCTAGGTGGTAGGATTTGTGTTTTCCTGGCCTAATTTCTTCAAGCAAGTGAATCCTCTTTACCAACAAAGTGCAGGCCGTTGAACTCAAGCTTGGATACAACATACGTGCCAATCACTCCGTGGCAGCGCAAAGGTTGGGTTTCGACAAAGCTACAGAAACTTAGTACAAGTAATGATTATGCAAAACACAAACAGGTTTCCACTGGAAAACTCAAACTTTCTGAATTAGAGCTGTAAAGATACCAACAGGCAAGTGCTTCAGAAAAACACTTCTTTCACTGTCATCATGATAAATGTAAGGAAGAACAGAAGTAGAAAAACTCTCATTTTGCAGACAAGAAGATGCAAGTGCTCGTAACTTCCTTGTATATAGTGTGGCTCGGAGGCAAAGCCATGTCCCTTCTGCCGAGTCTCCACTTTGCAGCACTGCTCAGGTACCTTTGTTTTTTTCAGACCTCTCCTTACTATGAACACTCGTACAGCCGGAAGGAGAACACCTTTCCATTTGGATGAGGTATGGAAAGGTCTTGTCTCCGTTCCGGCAGCGTGACTCCTTATCAGATACTTGCAGACAGAGTTCACCATTAGCTGTGGGCAAAGTCTGCCTTGCAAGGTCTCTGTGTAACTGTGGAAGAAAAAACGAACTTGCCTTTAGATATGCTCAGCCTATGTTTGCACAAATAATGCGTATTTTGCCCACAAATGAAGCCGTGTTTGGGATATTTCCCACTTCAAGGGAGTTCACAGATGTGAAAGCCCGTGGGCTTGTGTGAATGTATAACACTTTGAAGATCATTTCTTCCCGTGAGGCAGTAAGCTTTTATAGTTGCCAAACCACCACAATTTTATGAACACTGCTCTAACGTGGAGATTGCAGCAAAATATTTAGTTGCTAACCTTGTCACTGCCACAGTCACATTCCTCCTCTTTTTCCACGGCACCATTGCCACAGAGTTCAAGAAGAAATTATTTTAAAGATGGTATGTGCAGTAGACAAGGCAGATTTTTTCTTAGTGCTTCATTGCAATATTCTCCCATAATGCAATTGCTGAATGCCAAGCAAAGTCTGTAAGAAAAAAATAATAATTATAGGTAACCATACCATATACATAAATGAATTGATGGGCTTAATGAACAAATAAATAAAATAAATTAGCTAGCAAAGAGGAATATGCATGAGTTTAGGGGTAATAAGCCTTCTCTCTCTCCCCTTTTCATGTATAAATCTGGGCATGGAAATTGCTGAGGCCAAACGGGAAACAACTCAGTTGAAGGTGTTAATTAATCACTGTTTAGGAATTATGGAAGAAATGTTGGCTAAAGTGAGGGGTTTGAAAACAGGTAAATTTAATGAGTACGTTAGGATAACAAGGTTACTGTTGGAATGGGGGGCAGCAGAAGCTGGAGGATCAGCCAGCCGTGAAGCACAGCGTTCTGACTTAGAATCGTAGAATCCTTTTGGCTGGAAAAGACCTTTAAGATCACTGAGTCCAGCTCTTAAGCTGGCAATGCCCACTGCTAAATCTAAGCACCACGTCCACATGGAGGTTTTCACCCCATCCCGTGTATGCTGGGTCCTCGGTCCTCTTGAGGTCATGAGGAGGTGACTTGCAGGTGCACGAGATGGGAGGGACCCTTGTGAGGTGAAGCAGGACTGCTTGTGACCCCACGGAAGTGGCCGTTCCAAGTCTGATGTTGTGAAAAGAGCAGACAAATCTTCTAGGAGACTTCAGTTTTTCCAGTCCTGAACGTCTTCAGGGAGGGTTAGCTTGTCTCTGGTAAAGATAAGGATCTAATATTAAGCAAAGAATTATTTAAAGTTGTTTAAAAGCAGATTTGGCAATATACTCAGTTTATTTTGAAAACGAGAAAGACTCAGTAAATTCTGATACATGTATTTTGCTATGCAGAAGTTTTCCCCTGAATGAAGGAAAAAGAAGTGGATAAACCAGAAACAAGGTGTTAGGTCTTAAAAAGCAAATGAGTGAAATAAGTGATTAAGCATCTTGCAGCTTGAGATCTAACTCCCTCATCCTAGCAGAAAGGTTTAATTGAAATACTGAGTTGTAAAACATATAACAATGATTTATCACAGAATCACAGAATTGTTGAGACTGGAAAAGACCTCTGAGATCATCAAGTCCAGCCCATGTCCCAACACCCCACACGGGCCAGACCAGGGCACCAAGTGCCACATCCAGCCTCTCCTTAAACCCCTCCAGGGACGGTGACTCCATCACTTCATATAAAAATGAGTAAAAACTATAAATGAGATTAAAATAATTCAGTAACAGACAACTGTGTCAATACTGGAAATAAGCTGTACACTCCTTGTGTGTACATGTGTGGAAGAATATAAAAGAGGACAGTAAAAAGGATAAGTGAGTTCTTCTATGAATTTACATGACAAATACATGCTGATTAGTACACAGACTGATTTAAGCCATTACATTTTTTTTTCCATGAGATATCACCAGGACAAAAGACTTATCAGCGTTTATATGTAAAATTTAGAAGAAGAAAGACATGAAAATATTCCTGCTCCCTGCTTATCTCCCCACAGCTGGTGCGTGAGCTGGGTGATGAAAACGCGGGACTTGCAGCAGTAACTGGCTACGGTCGTAAATTAATGAGACTGACAGCGTCCCTCTGACACCATGCGGCAAAACCTGGCAGCGTCCGGGCAGCGAGGTTGGAACTAGATGATCTTTAAGGTCTCTTCCAACCCAAACCGTTCTATGATTCTTTGATTCTACGAGTTTATGATTCTGTGTGCTGTTTTGGAGGACTCGGAGAGAGAAGGAGGTGAAAAGACAGGAAGATCATAAAGAGCTACCAGAAGGCATTTAGAAATAACAAAACATATTCCCAGTCAAGTATTTTAAAGGGGTGTTTTCAAGATTATCCTCAAACTGGCATCACTCATACTTGAAGCAGTTTTTCAACAGTTGAAGTGGGTTTGATAGCGTTGAGGAACACACCAGTTCCTGGTGGATCATTCATCTCTTTCCCAGCAAGCCAGCAGAGCCGAACGGCCATCGTAATTCCTATGTCATTAAAACTGACCATGTTCTGAAGGCTGCTTATGGCAGTCAGCACGGATACAGAATCATAGAGTGGTTAAGGTTGGAAGAGACCTTGAAGATCATCTCGTTCCAACCCCCTGCCCTGGGCAGGGACACCTCTCTCCCACCAGCCCAGGTTGCTCCAAGCCCCGTCCAACCTGGCCTGGAACACTCCCAGGGATGGGGCATCCACACCCTCCTTGTGAACCCTGTGCCAGTGCCTCACCACTCTCATGGG
>NW_009730486.1:0-23348 GCF_000703405.1 Apaloderma vittatum
TTCTTTCCCAAAGTGTCCTGCTACAGATGCGTGCAACAGGCATGAAACTAATATGCTCTAAGACACTTCTAGAAAATTAGGCCATAAGCGGCTTGTGCTGTAGAGAAATATCTATAGTTCTGTCTGCAGCCTGGTTAATTAACTGTCTTGGCCTTTGTTAAGCAGAGGAGTACAGGATCTGCGAGGCTACTGGAAGAGGGGTTTTAAAGGACTTTAATAATAGTTTTCCCAAAAGTTTCTCCCCATTGATGCCTGAGAAGCAGGCACATGGACAACTGTCTTAGATATGGTTTTTTTTTTCTTGCTAATGATGCTTGGCAGCATAACCTTCAAGGACTGCTATTCTTTGGTTTCCTCAAGCTGTCACATCAGGATTCGTGGCACTATAGCAGCTGCTGTGAAGCAGGTAAAGTTATCATATTAAAGGTGTCTCTTTCCTTGAAGAATCCTTAAGTACCCCCTTACCTTTAGTGTCTATTTATATTACTTGCCTCCAAAATGATGGGTTTTTAACGCTAAGGAGAAACATTAGGGTCAGTCAGTGTGGCATCTGTTAATGGGACAACCACACAGGAACATTGGGAATAGCAGTATCTCGTTGGGGCCACACTTGGCTCGACACACGGGTGACAGTGGTATTTCCTCTCTTAGTTCCACTTGACAAAAGCTTCTGCCCAATCCTCTTATGAGCTCCAGCCCTCTTTCAATTACCTTAATTTCTGATTACTGTAAGCACTTCAGTTCTAAGGGCTACTAGCCAGAACAGCCTCTGTTCCTTCCTATCTCTCTAGGATGCTCAATGCGCCCGAAACAGTAACAACAAAGTTCTTACTGTTTTATTTCCCTTATGCCTCTAGACTGTTGCCACTCTCCAGACAGTTAAGGAATTATCAGATTAGGAAAAAAAGATAAGGCATAAAATACAGGCTGGGGAAAGGGGTGGAATTTGTGAGCTACTGCCCTAGAGGATACTACACTTCAGTGTCCATGATGACATGTAAATCTGAAAGTATTGCTACAATGCCACCGTCTGGAGCAATTCAGATTCTCTAAGCTGACAGGATCTGCAGCAAAACACTAATCAATAAAAAGAGAAGGCTAGAGGAGGAATGAGCAGCACTGGTTTCTTTTTTTTTCCCAGATGAGCTGTTTTGACTTAAAGTTTTATATCCCACAGTAAGGCTACTGAACTATAAAGTAATATTTAGCCTAGTAAAATAAACACTGGACCAGCCTGCACTAGCAAATAGAGTGCACAAACACCTGCAAAGCAGCATGATTGCACACAAACTACCTATTTGGAATGGTCACTGGAAATACAGTCTGATTCAACTAGGAGAGGAATCCTTGCCCTACTTAAAACTATGGTAAAACCTAAACTGGAATAAAACGAACAATGCAAAAAAAATGCAGAGAAGCACTAAGAATTACTATCAGCAGAACTGAACTAGACTTCTTAGTAGTCTGTAGCATAAATCAAACTGAGTGACTGCAAAGAAAAAATTCAAACAATTCTGGCTGTAGGTAAACCCCGATTTAATCCTTGAGGCTTTCTATGGCTGTATGTAATTACCTGCTACACTTACTGGACAAAACCAACTTTCTCATCTGGTATAGTGTGACACATTTATCTGTTTATGTATTTGTGCAAGTCACAACTGAGAACAGTAATTAAAGCTGGCCCAGCAGGCACCAAATAGATACTACAGGCAGCAACAGAAGCCTTTGACTGTATGGCAGTTTTTTCAGGCCCTGTATACGTCTCTAAAACTATGGCTCCAAAAGAATTTTCTGTAGCATTTGAGGTGTTTCTTAGTTACACAGCCAGAACATTGTGCATTAAAGATCTGAAAGCAGTGGCTCACAAAGATCCAGATTACACCTGGTGAACTGTCCACATTAGGTGGAGAATTTTCTCTAAACAGATCCTCCAGTGTATGTCTCACGGGAGCCATCTGTATCAAACAGCCTGAGTGATTTGTCTGGGTACCGTAAACAATGCCACTGAAGTTGAGTGGAAGTGGTTTCCATTGCTTAGACTACCTCAGCTGGAAGAAGAACAGGAATAAGAACACATACATAACCTCTACTCGAACATGATTATTTTTGCTTTCTTCTTTGCATCTTGCTTAACTATTTCCACAAAGGTACCTTCCTGTTCCTACCAATGCATTGTTCTATCTAGATGAGCCTGAAGAGCAACAAAATACTTCACAACAAGCTCTCTAGCAGGAGTACAACACAGGCAGCACCAGTCTCAGCTACAGCATCAAGCATTATGCTGTCACAAGCACCAGATCCTATAAATGTCCCAATGCCTTCCTGGTTGCCACCTTCAATGTAATTCACTCCTTTTGGAAATCCCACTCTTGCACTATTATCCAGAAGCTGATGCTAACCTGTGCAGTACTGCAAAGCATCTAGTACAGTATGTTCCTACCTAATGTTGCTGTTAATGTCACACTGACTTACATGTCTGCATGTGCCGGCCTTCAGGAAATGACCCTCTATCCAGATGCACAATAGTTACGAGGATGTGCCAACTATGCTAAGGGCTGGTTTCTAGCCTCAGCCGTAGGACACAAAGTGGTGTCTGGTGCATGCAGAAAACCAGAAATCACTAATATTTGCTTTACTCACACTATGGAAAGAAGACATACATGAAACATTGACAGAGAATGCAATGCAGCTAGCTAGCATTTTTAATTATTTCTTGCTCTTGACCACTGCACTAAGCACATTTGTAAGCTCTTTTCCCAGAGCATGTCAGGCTTTCAGAATGGACTATAACTCATGCAATTTCTTCTTTTCTGTAGCCATCTTTCTGCTGTTAGTGGCTCTGTCCTCTGTCTGATAAATTTTAAAAACAAAATTAAATAAATCTTAATCTCAAAGCAGATGAGATGAAAGAGACTGCTGCCCATCCGCCTTGCCTTTCTGTGCAATGGTTATAAAGAATTAGATGCAAAGCACTTTTAGCTCTCTAGTATGCAAACCAGAACATCCAGAATGTTTACAGTATTCCTCAGGGTGCTTGAATATCCTCTTCAAGAAACAGCAAAAGAATACACTTAGAGGATGTATGCCCAGTTATACATCATACAAATACATATGTGGTCTATCACACAAAAGACACAATATACCAACTTTGCTTTGACCTGCCTTGCACCTGCTTACAATAGTGCTGTAACCCTTATTGAAAGCAATTCGTATACATCTACCAACTATGATACCTACTTCATCTTCTAAGCAAGCAACTGACAGCCTGAATCTGTGCTTTTGGCTCCAGCATGCTATTAGACTTTTTTTTTTCTAAAAAGAACCCAAACAAACAAAACCCCAAACTCCTATACTAAGTATTGGCTCTGCTAGAAACCACAGTACTGATCTCCAAGCACTCAGAGGGCTTTATTGGAGTGCACTGTTGCTCCCTCCCACTGCAGTTACCTTTACTTCCTTCGAGAGAAGGAGTAGGTACATTGAAGATGCATGGTCTTGTGCTCAATTTGTCCCCTGGAGTTAGGACACCATGTGGTGTCATGGAGTACAAAAGACAACACTCAGGCCATGGTTTTTTTCTGACTTCTAAACCTGCTGGTGAAACAGCAACAGTTGTAGAGACATAGAAACTTAAATGTTTCTTAACACAGTCTCACCCAGTCAGCATGGGTCTACCCAGTCAGCATGGGTCTACCCAGTCAGCATGGGTTTATGAAGGGCAGGTCCTGTATAAGAAACGTTATCTTTTATGACATGGTGACCCACTGGTTGGATGAAGGAAAGGCTGTTGATGCTATCTATCTACCTTGACTTTAGTAAGGCATTTGGCACTCTTGCCCACAGCATTCTCCTAGAGAAAAATGACTGCTCTTGGCTTGGATGGGCACGTGCTTTGCTGGGTAAAAAGCCAAGTCCAAAGAGTTGGGTCAACAGAATTAAATCCAGTTGGCAGCTAATCACGAGTGGTGTCCCCCAGGGCTCAGTACTGCGGCCACTCCTGTTTCACATTTTTATCAATGATTTGGACGATTGGATAGAGTGCACCCTTAGTAAGTTTGCGGGTGTCACCCAGTGGGGTGGGAGTGTTGATCTGCTTGAGGATAGGGAGGCTCTCCAGAGGGATCTGGACAGGCTGGATGGCTGGGCCAAGGCCAACTCAATGAAATTCAATAATGTGAGTTTCAATAAGGCCCAATGTCGGGCCCTGTGCTTGCAGCGCTACAGGCTTGGGGAGGACTAGCTGGAGAGCTGCCAGGCAGAGAGGGATTTGGGAGTGTTAATAAATGGCCGGCTGAACATGAGCCAGCAGTGTGCCCAGGTGGCCAAGAAGGCAAACGGCATCCTGGCCCAGATCAGGAATGGTGTAGTGAGCAGGAGCAGGGAAGTGATCATGCCCTTGTACTTGGCTTTGGTGAGGCCTCACCTCGAGTGCTGTGTCCAGTTTTGGGCCCCTCACTACAAGAGGGGCACGAGGTGCTGGAGAGGGCACAGAGGCGGCTGCCAAGCTGGGAAAGGTCTTAGAACACAAGTTGTATGAGGAAAGGCTGAGGGATCTGGGGCTGTTTAGCCTAGAGAAGAGGAGATTGAGGAGAGACCTCATCACTCTCTACAACTACTTGAAAGGAAGTTCTAGTGAGGCAGAGGTTGGTCTGTTCTCCTTAGTGGCCAGTGACAGGACAAGCGGAAATGGCCTTAAGTTGCGCCAGGGCAGGTCCAGGTGGGATATTAGGAAGAATTTCTTTACTTAGAGGGTTGTCAGGCATTGAAAGAGCCTGCCCAGGAAGGTGGTTGAATCACCATCGCTGGAGGTGTTTAATGGAAAGGTAGATGCAGCTTTGAAAGTTTAGTGGTGTTGATAGGGCTAGGAAAAGGTTGGACTCAATGATCCTGAAGGTCTCTTCCAGCCAAAACAGTTCTATGATTCTATGATTAACGCCACTCTACTTCTCAACACTCCTCACTACCCACCCTGAACTTCAGGTGGAAGGTATCTCTTCAATCCAGCTTCAGTAAGATCCATCCATTTAGCAGCCTTTATTTTTATGTGGATTTGGGAGGATTTCATGCTGAACTCTTTCTGATGTGTTACAGTTAGTAGTTGTCAAATGAGAAGAGTCAGAGATTATTTAGCCACATCCAATCTAGTAGTTAGTTTATTGAGTTCTGAACAGTAAATTTAGGTATGTAAAGTATTTAATAAATACAGGTGGATTGGCAGTCAATGCTATTTACAACACTTAAATGTTACTAAGGGATACAAAAATTATCACTTAAGCTTGCTATACATATCTTAAATATTACATGCATGCAAAAAATGTCACTTACCAACTCATCAATGTCTGGTGTCAGGTAAGTGATCTCTCAGCCTCGAGGGCTAACTATGAGAGGCATCCCTATGCAATCACAGCCATAGCAGCACAGCTAGCTGCTATGGAGGGAGAGCTCAATGGGCCCTGATGGCTGCCAATATTTATAGTGCAAAGGAGTTGCTTTTTAGTCAGATTTTCTGCTGTTAGTGCAGCCCAGTCTCCAGACAAACTTTTTTGGGAGGGTTCTTACTGAGAGCCTCACACAACAGGATAAACTTTGACTAGGCTTACTTGCCAAGCATGTGCCTCGACCAAAGTTCAGTTAGTTCAAAGAGCAGTGCACCTGTCACAGTAGTCTATAAACTTAGTCAAAGCTTTAACTTCTTCTATGAGCTAAATAGTACCTGCTCTTTTTATTCTGATAGATTGTGAAATTGGCAAACAGCTCTGAATTCTTGTCCATGCTGAAATGGACTGAAAACTAAACAATCTGATAAATACTTATGTAGCAAGGCAGCTATGACTTCCAGAGGTGATGTCTGGTATTGGAATACTTTCAGTGGTCTCATTGCCACTTTCTACTAAAATCAGGTATTTAAACCAAGTTGTTACAAAACAGCAGACACATCTCATGAAAAAGTATATAATTCCAGAGAATGAAAATTATTCCCTAGAGGAAAACACTTCCTTCAAATAACAGTTCCTTAAAAGTACATAACCTAATCATCATCAAGAAGGAGATCCTGGTTTCTTTTCCACTGCTCCCATGACCCCATACCTTCACAGGGCTAACAGCCTCTTTTATTCAGCAGAATGTTTCAAAGAGAGATTGCCCTCCTTTTTTGCAGTTGTGGCTGTCACTGTTCTTCATCTGGAGGAAACCCTTTTGCTCTGTCCAATTTGTCCAGAACCTCACTATAAAGACCAATCATCTGGAGAACATAAACACCACAGTTGTCAACAACGATGGATAAAGTTGTATCATTCAGCTAAACAATACAACAAAGTGACAGAGAACAGAAACAAGGAAACAGGTGGAAGACTTAGCACCAGCTTCTAAACCTAAGATTTCAGACTGATGTAAAGATTTTGGCACAGATTTAAATGCAGTGGTTTAAGAAAAAAAAACAGTTAAAACAGTGCAACCTAACAAAGGTAGTTTTACTGACACTGTAATAAAGCATAGTTTATATCTGAGTCTTACATCAGTGAATAAACCTATTCACAGAATCACAGAATCACTGAGGTTGGAGGGGAGTGATCTCAATTCTTGTCTTAACTGATGTACTTAAAATGGTATAAAATTTGCAACCAGCTTTTGATTGCTCAGCTCATGCATAGAAGAATGATGACTGCGTACACCAGTCAGGCTACACTGTGTTGCAATCAAGGTAGGAGCACCAGTCAAAATCTGTAGAGAGTGGCTCACTTGTGACAGAGTAAGAAAGAGTGCCATTCCTTTCTACAGCTACTACCCCTGAAATTTCTCAGTTAAAGGAAGTGGCTAAGCTACACCTGAAAAGATAAGCTTTAATGATTTTATTCACATCAGCTTAAACCCTCTTTATAAGACACTAGATTATACTAGAAACCAAGCCTGACAGTACTCATACAACAGCTGATTTAAGTAAACTGGTGCAGAACTTTGACTTTAGTGAAAGCAGTCAGGGTACGAGGGTTCTCCCATGGCCACAAACAGCCGGACATTTATTTCCAGTTGGCCATTTGCATGATCATTCCAGTAAAAAGACACTTTGTCACTCTTTTTATTGTCTACCAAAACTTTTCTAACCTCACCTTGAAAAAATCTTTTAGCATCAAGCTCACAAAAAATATTTAGGTACCATGCTTCTCCTGAAACTCTCTAAAGATCAAGTGGTTTCTTCACCCAGCTACATGTCTCAAATTCAGGCCAGACATCCAATCCCACATCCCAAAATCCATCTGCTTATACTTACATGGCCTTCATAGCTTTTCTTCAGAGATCCTAAGTGACTGAGGAAGCGCATTCCTAATCCACACCACTGCTCAGCTTCCTTATATTTGCCAAGAGTATACTGAAATATTCCTGTATTCCAGGCTCTTGTCATCAACCAAAGGATCTCCATCTCTGGGTAGGCACCCTGGTGTGGCAAACACGAAGCAGCAGCTCATCAGAAAATACACTCCTCACTTCAATTTGGTTTTAGAGTGGGAAAACAGTTGTGTTGAGTTTTTTTCTCCTAAGAAACGAGTAATTCCTCCAGAGTCTGTACTTCACAGTTGGCCTGCATTACCATCAACAGGAAGTATAAATCATGAGTGGTGTGCCAGCTTTCTAACTGATAAAGTGCTGATGTGATGCCCCAATGTCCTTCCCCTAGCACAGTGCCAATTAGCACCTGCTGCCATGAGAAAACCGCAAAACAAGGTCTTCTATTACTGTGCAATTTTGCTGTTATGAGCATCAGTCCACATTAACATTTCATCCTTATCCTTCAATGAGAACATTATCAAAATTATAGATGAAAACTTTGGTGAAAGGCAGGCATGAATATGGACACATTCTTTTTTGGGGAAGTCAGGACAGCATATTTTTATGCCACTTTTATACTGGAAGAGACATTCAAGCACGACTAAAGAAGCAGCCATAAAGAAGCCGCCATACAATAGAATGAAGCCATAAAACATAGTATTGATTTCCAGAGTCTGAACAAGAATATTCCTTAACTGATTTTTATCTATGAAAGTCTAAGAAATGTCTGACTTCCTCAGTACAGCTGCCTTCACTGCAGTTGTACCATGAATGGTTCAACTGCATTCACTTCAGGCCTGAAAGGAGCAGCAGAAATGCTTACTGAAAGATTTTACTCTCCTGCAAACACAGTAAATTCCCAAATACCTTTAACAAAATAGAGAGAAAAGTAAGACTGGTATGCAAATTTTAGCCAGTTTTAAACTGATTTGGAAAAGCAATCTGCATTTAAAAAAAAACATGTTCAATGTTAAGAATGTAGAAAGCAAGAGGAAGAAAGATGGATGTTCTGGCTCAAGATGTTTCAAAAATAGGCACTGAAAATTTGTCCTTAAATGTCCCTATAAAAGCCTTTACAAAATCCAGGGAAATTAATAATTTAGTTATAATTATCCAAGAGGCATTTCTTTTGAAGTAGTGCCAGTGTGTCTTTTGAAGAAGTCTCAGCTGCTCCACATTTAACACTATGTAATATTCAGTCTACTAATTATTCTCAGTCTGATAAAAGAGTTTTAAGTGTGCTCAGGATCATTTCCCAATCTCATCTTCCTATTCAACTTACTGTGCTGCTGACTATGCTCAGAGCATCTTCAAAATAGTCCCACACCTCCTGCAGTACACTGGCATCCAAGTCTGCTAATCCAGTCGGCAAAGAAAGATTAATCAAACTATGCAAGCATTTGCTGAGAATTGAAACAGAGCAGAAGAAGACACATTAAATTCCATGTGCACAAACAGCTACTTTTTAGTACAAGCAACACACTAACTTACGTCTCTATGATTGTCAGACAGACATGGCCACTTTGGTGCTTTACGGCACTCACATTCTTATAGCAGAAACACACATTTTCCTAGTATCAGACCTCATTCATACAAACTACGTAAAAAGAGAGCCAAGAGCACCAAGTACTTCATTATTTGCATTGCTGGACTCTAAAGTAACATAGAAGGGAAGACATAATATTTTCTATGGTGCTACACGTGACAGTGAGGAAAAAGTAACATTTCTACCTTCACCAAGAACTAAGTAGTCAGTATCCTCAGAAAATCAGTAATAAATGCATGGTTTCTGAAAAGAGATCTTTCTTTCTCAGTGTGAAGTGGGAAATGCAGTATTAACAGTTGCCTTTGCCCACTAGTTACTGCAAAGAACTCAAAAAGGAGGAAGAAAAGTCTATGGGACACAAGTGAGACAGAAGGACACAAACCAGGTTGTTGTTCAGACTCCATACGGTACAGCTTTCAGAGAGCCAGTTACCCAGCAAAATAAATCACATATACACTAAGGCATCATATCACTAACTTACAACTCATGGCTTTCTTCTTAGCCCATAACTTCCCTTCAACTCACTGTCTTTGAAATACTTTTTCACTACTGCAGGGTAACATCTGAAATTAATACCTTCCTCACAAGAAACAGCCAGAGACCTCTTCTGGATCCAATTTTAATTTTTCTTCCTCATTAGACTTATTTATTGAAAATACAACTGTTTCAGAAAATATACCAAATAAAGAAATAGCTGTTAACACATCTATTGGTCACTAATACTTGAGACATACATCAATTACCCCGCAAGTGAAACCTTGCACATAAACTAAATTTCAAATTGCAGGCTTTATTCCCTGTAAGCACTTGAGTCACAAGCTCATGGCAAAGGTGTGTGATAACACTAACCTAAACTTCACAGCATCAATGACAGTCTGCTTTCTGTGAAGGTTTAGCGCACTCTTGAGAGCTTTCTTACACAGTATAGGATACCGAGCAGGAGGTTCCATTGATAACGCTTAAAAGAAAACAATAAGAAATTACTGGAACCAGACTTCAATCTCACTAAAATAAACTACAGCATGCTGCCAGATCTTTTGTGATGAACAACTGAAAAGAGATTTGTTTAATGCCTGGGCTGGTCACAAGCTAATGTCTCTCTGCTACTTTCTCACTGTGCACATCATCAGTGAGGACTGCAAGGCAGAAGCACAGCAGATTTCATAATTTATAAATACTGTCACTGCTGTTTAGTTCTGGTGCAGTAACCCAAAAATATTGGAGGGAGTGTCTAAAGTAAGTATTGTTTTGTTTGTATCCTTGAACATGAAAATCTTTATGGAGAAATTAGGCAGGAGCAGGATGTCATTATGGCGTTTCCAAGCCCAGGAGTGTACTCCCTCCAGACAAGGGAGTAGATGTTTATGCAGTACTACAGAATCCACTCCAAAGATCTGCCACAGTAGCATCTTCCATGGATCCTACTCTAGATTCTCAAGGTGGCATGACTAGGACTTTGAGATCAAAGTATGGTACAGTACAGAGAAGTGCTATTTACAAATTAACTACATTAATTTGAAACTGCGCATCTATCCAAAGTCAATATCCTAAATCTCCTGTACTGGGGCATGAATCAGCTAGAGCCATTCTCTGGCCTTTGCCAGTTTGGAGCTTTAGCTTTTAGAACTTTATTTGAATAATCTTTTCCAGAGTCACCACCTATACAAATGTCCCAGGGTCTAGAAATGGAAGGATGTTGCAAATTTCCAGTTCATCACCCATGTAATATGGTATTTCAAATTACAGATCTCCTAATGTTGCTGAGATCCTAAGCATCTTTGCTTCAGGACAAAATATATATGGTTAGACCCATTTTCTGCATGCTGCGCAATGCATTATAATCCTTGTCACCCCAAATGAACAGGCAAGAGAGACAAAAGCTGCTTTTCATGACTCGAAGAACTCTGAAAGTACAAATGCAGTCCTTACAGGCAATGATTTCTAGCATCTTGACCTCTATTTGTGGTTGCTCCCATACTGACTCCATAAAGTCGTGGAGTGTTGGATCATTTAGTTTGGATCTTGCTTCAAACTCATAAAGCAGCAACAATGTGTTTGTTGGGTCTTTAGCAAAATCTCCTATGGAAGAGACAGAATTGCCTGTATGTAATGATTCATTTTCTTAAAGCCACACGGTATACCATAAAGTACAAATTTTGCTTCCAACAGGCAGGAAAACCATTAAGGTACTCAGATTTATCAGTACAGCAAGTGGAACTCTGAAGCAGTCTTGGACAGAAACCTCAGACATCCAAAGCACCTTGCCAAACACTACGCCCCACACCCCCAAAAAAATGTGGACTGTCTGTAATTGGCTATATTCATGCAACCCTCCTACACAAGGCAACAGCTACTGGCGAAGCTATTTCCATACACAAGTAAAAGTGATAACAGAAGGCCACCAGCTCAGGTCTGCTTATGAAAGAAGTTGTCATCACCTTCAAATTTTTCTATAGGACTTTTGCCCCTCCGGATAGAGAAGCTCTCAGGAAATCCCTAAACACAGAAGAATGGTGGGAGAACAGCAGAACTGCTAGGAAGGTGTAAACCTGTGTGATGCGTTTGGGTTTGGGTTTTTTTTGTAGCTGGGGAGGCTACAGGGATGGCTCCTGTGCAAAGCCTCCAGAGCCTCCCCCAGGCCAGGTAAAAGTTGGACCCTCCTCTGACCAAGGCTGAACCAGTCAGTGCCTCTGCGATCAATGTACTTAAGAGGAGTTAACCTGTTGGGCCAGTTCCTTTGTGTTGGGGAGCTATTTTGTTTAGGAGAGAAGGGACAGAGAGGAACAACCATGCCATCACCAAGGTCAGTGAGGAGGAAGGAGGAGGAGAAGTGCACTGGAGTAGAGATTTTGCTGAGGCCTGTGGGGAGATGGCAGGATGAGCCAGACTGAGTTGATTAACAGTGGTGAAGGGCCCCGGATGCAGCAGCACATGGAAGACCCCATGCCAGAGCACCTGAAACATGCTGTGACTCCGAGGGAAGCCCGAGATGGAGCAGTCCATTGCTGGAAGGACTGCAGCCCATGGGAGAAATGCGCACTGGAGCAGTTTGGGAAGAACCGTGGCCATATGGGAAGGACTCATGTTGGAGAAGTTTGAGAAGGACTGTGTCCCATGAGAGGGACATCACACTGGAGCAGGGGAAGACTACAAGGAGTCCTCTCTCGGAGAAGGGAGCAGCATGGACATTGCATAATGGACAGACTGCAACCCCCATCCCCTGTCCCCTGCACTGCTGGAGGGGAAGAGGTAGCCAGGAGGAAGGGAGGGATGGGGGGAAGGTGTTTTTAAGATCTGGTTGTATTTATTTTCTCACTAACCTGCTCTAATTGACTTGTTAAACTGGTGCTGGTTCTGTTATCTAAATTAAATTGATGTTCTCTCCGCAAGTCTACTCTGTTCTTTGCCCGTGACCATAAATGGTGAGTGAAGTCTCCCTGTCCTTAATCTCAGACCTCAAGCATTTCAACCCCTTGGGATTTAAAGGATCAAAAATTAAAAGGGAAGAAGTCTCTGTGAGGGCAAAGAAAATCACAAATCCAAGACATACAGTGAACTTTTGATTCTGAAATTTTAAGGGGGAAAACCCCAGCAAGTACATTTCCTGACATTTCCAGTTAAAGCATCATCCAATGGAAACCCCAGTGTCCCAAACCTATAACTGAAAAGAAACAAGACCACAGGCCAGATAAGAAACGCCTAATGGAATTTTTCTACCAATATACTGCCAAAAAAAGTTAACTCTAGGTTAACAGTCATTCAGCATCTCAGCTGTCATGTGAAAGCACACCAGTCTCCAGTAATATCTGATCTAAATTGACATGGAATAGTCAGGGAACAGAGGACAGGCTTTGGAACTTCAAAGGACAGTATTCTGAAATGCCTCATATGCTTCTCTGAAGCTAGTAAAACTACTAGAACACTGCAAGAGTGACTCCACTCTAGAGCAAAAAGCTTGGAGTTTCTTAACATTTAAGACACAACAGTCAAGTCAACTTCAGTCTGAAAGATTGTTCCACACTTCACAGCACCTGTGAAAATGAAAAGCCTGCAATGACATGCAAAAAGCAGCAAATTCGCTTTGTCAAATCTTTTATCATATTCAACATCCCTCAGCTGAGATGGCAATTTCGTATGTCCTGCATTTTTCATGAATACAGTGACTAAGTCTAAGATTTACCTGTGCTGAAGAGACACACTTTATAGCTCACCTGTTAATTTCAGAACTTTCCAGATCTCCTTGCATGCCTGGAGATGTTGAAGGGCCTGAGTTAAAAGCTGCGTCTATTTTACAAAATTTAAGAAGTTATTTTTGTCATCATTCTAAAAGCGAGAGGAATATACAGGTGATAGCTAACAGGATCTTTATACCTAACTATAGAATAAATTAATAATCAGCCTAATTTGTATATCATCTACACTGTTTACTGTGTTTTGGTTGGTTTTCGTTTGTTTTTTTTTTGTCTTTTTCAAAAGATCTCAACATCTCAGACAAAGCCTCTTCACACTGAACGTTCCATTGGTCCAGTAAAAAACATATGGGTTTGTATGGGACATCATTTATTTTGGCTCCCAAGCATAAAATAGGGCTATTCAGACTGACAAACAGCTAAATTCCACAACACAAACTGCTGTGCATTGCTCTCCACAAAAGTAAGTTTCTACATAAATCACTGAAAAGCAGACTTTCACACTGCCTTCATAATCACTGTACATTTTCCTTAATCTTTTTACCACAGTAAATATAACCCCTCCAAAACCAGATGCATTCATAAAAAACAAACAAAAAAATTGTGAGTTTTATCACAACTATACCATTAACTACTTTCACCAACAGTGTATTCCTAAAGATGCAGTAACTATTTGCCTGACCAACCAATGTTTAGCAGCAGATTTCTTACATAATATATAAGGTAGACTGAAATTCCTCTAAGAGGAGGTACTGCCATGACTCCTTGCTGATATAAATCTGTTCAAAACCACTAAAGCCAACATAACTAATTTACAGAAATCCAACATTTACAATTATCTGGAAACTAGGTGCATTGATTCTAATTCTGGGCATTAGGAAGAAATTCTTCACGGAAAGCGTGGTCAGACACTGGAACAGACTGCCTGGGGAGGGGGTGGTCAGAAACTGGAACAGACTGCCTAGGGAGGAGGTTGAGTCGCCATCCCTGGATGTGTTCAAGTGTCGTTTAGATGTGGTGTTGGGTGATATGGTTTAGGGGTGACCTTGTGGTGTAGGGTCAGTGGTTGGACTCGATGATCCCAAGGGTCTTTTCCAACCTGAATTGTTCTATGATTCTAATTAACTATGAAAGGTTCCCATGTTTACATTCTTCATACCCTGCGTGAAAAAACTAAGACTTCAAAATCGAAAGAAAAAACACTACAGTGATGTGCACAGAATCAGTTAACAGAGCCCTACCTGTTCAGAGGGTGTTACTTCTTGTCTCCCCATTTCCAAATCAACTGCAGCTGCCATTAAAAGGCATGTCTTCTGAGCAATTAGAACAGCTTTGTCAGAAGGACAAAACTGGGACAACTGACATCAAAAATAGGAAAAGGTAATGAGAATTCCACCCATATAAAGCAACTTGCTTGTAAACAGGTAATTGCTGAGTTTCCTCTATGACACTTTTAGTAATCAGTCATGAATAGCATATATTCATATTGCAATTTACTTGCACAATTACACAAGAAGACAGAGTAAAGCAGTGTCCACTTTCTACAAAAACATACAAAACTGACGGTGTTGGCAACAGTTCTGTATGGAGATTACAACTCAAATACTCAAAATGTTTATATTAATGATACAGTTTTCAAACATCGGAATCCATTTATTTTAGAAAGTTCTCATCAAAGCCTAAGTTTCTTAAAGAACAGAAGCAAGTATGACAGTAATGCCTAGATTTTGTATTACAAGATAATCTCTTTCTGACAAAAGTGCTCCAAGAGCATACTAGCTTATCTCCAAGAAGATACTCGATATATATGGACGTCACTTCTAACAGAATTAGTCAGATAACAATATTCCTCAATCAAAGATACTATGAGCAAGAGTACATACCTTGAAAGACAGTAGGAAAAAATCTCTCATCTTTTCAGGACACCTCCTGAACTGTATAGCTAAATTCCAAGCTAACAAAGACATTAAAAAAAACGGATACTTAAATAAAAGTCTTCAATATTACAGGTATGCTCATCTATGTCTAGCACTAGGCAGTTCACATTCTGCAATTCAACTTCTTAATCAAAATATCATCAACAGCTCATTTAATAATAGCAAGAAATACCACCATTAGTAATTTGTTAAAATAGCTTTGTCATGCTTTCAAATTTTGTCTTAATAATTTCATCATGAGCAAGTACCCATTATACCACATACACTAACCACACGAGCAGAAATTGGAAGAAGCATTTTCTTATGTTAATACACAAAACTAGAATCTGAATATGCTCCCAAAACAAGAAAAAACAATATTCACAAAACAAGTAAAAGGGAAAAAAACGACATTCTGAAACATGCTCCATTTTACTCCATTAAACACATAATTCTGACTTGTAAACGGATGAGCCATCTAAAGATAATCAAATGATTTGAGAATATGACTCAATTAAAGGTTTATATTCTACAGTGACTTTGCAGACTTGAACTTCTGTGTTAATTTATTCCCTAGGACATGTTTTTTTAGTCTCTGAATTGTTTATTCTGTGAGTGAGAATGACGCCTTGGGAAGGTCATGGCGATCACAGATACCGTTTCACACCCATGTTACTCTATTTGATCTCTGGTGCTTCTCTCCCTCCTTTTCTACTCTATTGGAGCACAGGTACTTGTGAGCATGCATGAAAAAGCTCATCATGGCAGATGTCTTCTGTTATTGATTACAACTATTTTCTCTCCTGTATGTTCTGGCAGAAGCAAGAATCTGAAAAATTGCTTCAACCTGCTACCCTAGACTTATATTTTTATTTATAGACAGCAAATGCACTGACTCCTTTACCAAAACAGTGTAACAAAGACTACGAAATGATGTTCCAGAGACATGATAAGGAGAATGCTTAGTACAGCTCCATTGGAGCTGCATTTCCCACTAGGAAACACGTTATCTATGATAATGTTGCTGTTTAGATTTCATATACTGTCGTTCAAGGTAAGATCCAGGACTGCTGCTTTAAGGAACCAATGAAGACAACCTCTCTGGGTGGTAGAAGTGAGCTCATTCTGCATCAATCACACTAGTATTGCTCATCTAACTTCCTAATTCTTATTTCGCCTGCATGAGAACATGCATACTCAGCACTGGCAGTACATTCTGTTAATTGCTCTCAGTAAAATACACTGAAGAAAAACATTATTCTTCCTATTTGCCTGATGTTAAATTGTACTTCTGCAACAGAATCTTGATAGTGAAGGGTTAACTAAGAGAAAAATGGTGAATTCTGAAGAGCTGTATCACGTACACATACAACAATTCCTGTGAAAGAAGGAATAACGTGTCAGCTATCCCCCCATCAGTCAGACAGACCTCATGTCTTGAACTGACTTAAAACATGAGCCATATCAGATAGTTTCAGAAGACAGAAAATGCAGCATGAGAACTTTAAAACTAGTTAAGGTACTGACTGTCAGAGGTGACAAGTTTTATAAATCTATTACATCTTCAAACACTTTTTTCTTCCTGAAGGTCTGGCTAAGTGGAGGTGAAGTTCAAATTTTGAGAGTGCAACCTACCAACTTTTCTAAACCAGTGAGCTTCAAGTATCCTCATGTCTCCTGTAAATTTCTCTTCTGTGGAAGTCTCAGCAAGTCTTTTGTGAGCTGCAGAAAATGCACTGTTCAATACACAAGTAAGACTTTCGGAGCAGAATAAAAACATCTCCAAGTCTAATAATAACTACACTACAAAACAGATGTTTCCAAAACTCTCATACAATTCCTGATGAAGAGTTATTCTTAAATCTGATATGCTTGACCAGAGAGGCTTATAGAAAACATCAAAAGGTGCCTCAAACAGCTTTTTAGTTAAGATAAATACAGCTGCTAACATGTACTGCCTCTCCAGTTCTTACTGATACTGAAAGTCAGTAAAAGTCCTCTGCAGAGGAGGTTTTTTTTAGTTAGTTTCACAAAAAGTTGAGGAGTTTTAAATATAATAATAGGTTCGAGGCCTTTCTTCAAAGAACCTTTAATTAATTTAATTCTAGTCTTCATTCTCTTCTCCTAGCTACATTAAGAATCGTCAGCATAGAAAAAGTTTTACAATTTCATTAATTTTTCTTGTCCAAGATAGGAAAAGAGGGATAAAAATATTTAGTGAAAATAAGTATTTCTTCTGATGGAGAAAAGTCCTGTGTAAAACTCCTGCACTTTTTGCAATGCAAACAAGACAATTCTTTATCAAAGGACAGCATAATTTAAAAGAAAGAAACAATTTTGACAAGCCTCTCCTGTCTTCCAGCCATTTGCTATTACTCCTTGCAGCTTTTTAAGCCTTCCACTGCAAAAAATTATAGCATTAACTTAAATTTTAAAAATGCCAGCTTTTAAACAGCTAGAATATCAAAGACCACCATTGGCATTTAATTAATTCCAACAGAAAGTTATGCTGTTAATTCAGTTTTATAAACCAAACTTTTTCCTTTTGTGGTAGCCCTGCTACTAAAGAAACTTTGTCCCTGCCAATCCAGTCAAACTAAAAGACTGTCACTTGAGGCCACCCAGGCTATGGCTTATACTCAAATATCTGTTGTTTGCATGTATGGCCTTACAAAAAAATTAAAGGGAAACTGCCCCTTCTCTCTGAGAGAAGCTAACAAGTACAGGCTTTACTTCAACACTAGCCTGCAAGCTTTCCATAGCAAAAACCTGTAGCACTGACATTCAACTTCACAGTATTGTTGAATCTCCAGTTTTAATTTTCACAGATTTCAGTGGGAAGTTGGGAACCTAAACTGAAATAAGAAGTCTAAACATTTTGTTGGTATGGACCTAATCATATCATAATATGTTCACTGATGGAAGAACTAAAGAAAGTGTATATAAAACAAAAGCATACCCAAGGTCAAGTAAGTCAGCATTGAGTTGATAGCTTCATCTCTAGAAAGGAGGAAAAACTAAGTTTTAGAAAATGTTTGATTAAGTGTCTTATACTTGGAATACAACATCTTCAGATAAAATAATTCTCCCCCCGACAAACACCTCGGGCATTAGAAACTCCTAGCATTTGAAGATGCAGAAGTATTGAAGGCCTGCAGAATGTTTTATTGATGTGTATAAATGACTATCATTGAAGAAGTGCAGCAGGAGATTTTCTCAGTTCTTGGGCTGCAGGTTAAACCTCAAACCCCCAACACCACACTGTTTTCTTGGCAGTCAAAATTCAGCAGAACAGTGTAAGCCAGCACATCATTTCAGCAAGGAAGTCTCACTCTGGAGTTCGCTCAGAACTTCTGAAAGATAGCACATCCTAGGGTCAAAGAGGTTGCTTAGGTCCCATTCCCCATCAAAAATACCTGTCAGTGTTACACATTAATAAAGAGCAAGACAAAGAGCAAATATTTAAAGGAAAGGTTATACAAGAAGGAAGAATGTTCCTAGGTGATGTCATTAGGTCAAGTTGGGAAGTCACATGGGTGGACTTTTTACTAGCATAAAAGTTAATATCTTGATTACTCTGCAAGAAAATAGGCCCAGTAAGAAAATTTTACATCATTTGTGCAACATATTTGCCATAAGAAAGTGGTTTTACAAATGGACTCACCTTTTTTCTTCATTTTCTGCCATGACATTTGACAATGTAAGACGAACCAAACATCTAAATATGAGAAAAAAAATTTCCAACGATGTACTTTGTCATAATTTTCCAGAAAGGATCCCACTTATCTTTCTTACGCTATCAGCCCATGGAACTGACAGAAGAATTCCAAGCATCAAACTAAGAATAAGATTATACTACTTACCATGTTATTGCCTTATTTTGTATATCACTTTGTTAAATCATGTAATAGTAACTAAATAAGCGTACTTTAACAAAAGCTTTTTGCAAGTATTGGAATAAATACATCTGTCACATAATATTTGTTCTTATACACATGATGGAATATTTCAGTAAGAAGACTCCGCAAACAAACTGGTATTTGCAAACAAACTGGTATTTTCATCAAATATATTGTTGCAATCTCCTTAAAGAGAGATGTCAGTCATCTGCTCCAATCACAATGTAATCATAAAATTCAGAGCAACTAATATTATTTGCTGGGGAGAGACTTGGAACTTCTGTAGATATTAAGAGTTCAGGCTTGAGGTACAGCTGCAGCACCAAAGACTGCTAAGTAATCGTTCACCTACTTTGCTTTCTATCTTCTTAAATATAATACATTATTTTTGAAAAGGAAACGAGAAAATTTTCTCTTTCTTGTAAATATATTGAAATCTCACTTTAAAGCTGCAAATAATTGCTGGAAGTCTTGTAAATGTTCAGACAAATACTCCAAAGCTTTGATAGCCACAACTTCTTGTTCATGCTGAAAAGAAATTAAAACATGTTTTGTATAAATGACACCACCTCATGACCAAATAAAACCAATCCAAAGCAACAGCATATTCCAAAGTCTGTGCAGTCTGCTAGCAGGTAAAAAAATCAAAGAACTCTGCACCAAACTGCCTCAGAGTCAATAAAAAGACATAAGGAGACATCATATGATTCCATGCACAAAAAGCCTCTTGCAAGAACAGCATCAGTGCAGGCTGGCAAGGTTCTCATGCCTTACAGTGCTATGAACAAAGCCCTAAAAGGCAACTAAAAGCCTCTTCCAATTATGCAAATGTCATCAGCTAGTTCATACACCACTCAAGTCATAAAACAAGAGGCAAATAGGAGGGACAAGTGACTTTTCAGTCTTTTGTCACCAACTTACGTGTATTTTGCACACAAATTGCCCAAAGATCAAACCCCAGAGGCAAAAAAAAATGTAACATTTTGCTAAGGAGAATTTTACAGAAATACAGGATGTTATTTCCAAATTCCAACATTTATAACTCAGAATTCTTTCCTGAAGAAATATTAGGAAATACAGTTTCTTTACATGTGAAATCAACTTCTTTGCATTACACGACACATTTGAGTGAGACGTTGGTCACAGAAGCATGAAATACTTAGATATGCGTGAAATACATAGAAGCATTAAAAGTAGGCCAGGTTACAGAGGTTACAGCTGTCCTACTTATGTCACTAAAGCAAAGCAAAGACAACGTTATCTGCTCTACCTCTAAAGCAATTTGAGCAGCTAAACTCAGGAGGTTAGTGCCTGTATTTTCATCCAGTCCCAGCTTGTCTTCACGTTGAAGTGGCTTTTCTGCTAGGTTCCCCATTTCAATAACTGCTTCCACAGCTGAAATAGACATACGGAAAAATTACATTTTTTTATAGAAGTAACTGTTAGTTTTACTGTTTCAATGAGGCTTTAGAAATTACTTGGGAAAGGCTATAATTGTTTTTGGTACAAAAAATCAAGACAAGAAAACCTGACCATGCCAGCACTTCTCCACAATTATGCATTTCTTCCTAGAGAAGTGCCAAAAGGCTTTCCAAACTATTAATCTAAGTAAATAAGGATGCCATACAAATTAAAATCTCTCACACATCTTTGATGTTGTTCCGTTAAATAACTGTTTGTCACTGAAGATAGAAGACTTTCTCTAATACATTTCCTGGGCATGATTCCAAGCTCCCAGAACTTGGCTTATGCTAAGGGTGCTGCTGCTTTTATGCTCACATTGTGCTGTGGTTCCCACTCTATATTATGTGAACAAATTATGCTGTCATTAAAAAGACCTATAGAGAACAATGAATTGGCACAGAACTTACTGGAAAATAAGCTATGCATGTTACTCTGTATTTTAATTAAGTATAGTCAGTATTTCTCAACTTTCATTACTTGAGCTAAGATTCTCATTAAAATATGAAATAGCAGAACTCATTAGAAAGTAGAAGGAGTCTACAGAGATATGACATCCTGTAAGTCATCTCAGTAATTAATGTATTTTCTGGTGACTTCAGGCTCTACTTGCCCAGAGAAATTAAGAGCAGCAATAATGGTTCTGTTAAGGTTGCTTTAGCTCAGTATCCATTTTTATATTGTGTATACATACAAAAGAATATTAGAAACAGTAAAGTATACAATGATTCTCACCCTGGGATGCTACTATAGCTTTTGCCCATGAGAAGATTAGAGACATCCTAGCCAGTAGCTTCATGCAGACAATATCAGATATGGCAATGGACTCCACATCTTACAAATTACATGCAAAAAGCATCCCATTCTTCACAGTTTAAATCTGCAGCCTGAAAGTTTCAATGACTTTATAAGACCCTTCTTCTAGCTACCCTCTGTTGTGCCTTTCTCAGGATGAAGAGTCCAACTCTGCTTAGTATTTTCTAATATATTTGATGCTTCTGGTCCTTGTAGCTCCTTTTATCTTTCAAGTTCTACCTTTATTAGTATCCTTCTCCATCACTGCAATCTTATAGATGCTGAATTTAGTAAAGATGCTGTTTGGATCACATCTCTCTGCTTCTTTAGCTGCCTCTTTAGCCTATTCACAGAAGAGATTAAAAGAAATCAGTATAATGCCTTCTTGAAATCAGTAATATGATTGCAACCAAAGAGAGCTAAAAAAATAACACAAAATGTTAATGGCTACGTTGCTGATATTTATATAATTACTCAAAAAGTTTGGTTTCGTAACATCTCCCCTGGAAAGAAGAGTGATGAGAGCAGAAGATGGCACCAAAGACTGACAATGAACAGACTGAGGAAAACACCAGCTCCTCAAAATTAGTGCTACAGAATCAAAAAGCAAGAAAAGCTCTGAGAATGCTGAAAAATTAAACTCCTTTCTGTCACTTTCAACTGTGCAGTTTAACATTCCCCAAAATAGAAGGCCTAGATAGGTAAAGCAGTTGCTTTCTCCAGAGGTGAGGGCTAACACACTGTAGTGCAAAGTTCTAGTGAGACAGGTCAAATGTTTTTCCTGCCACATCCTGAAGAGAGAAGGACCTCTAATCTGAGAAGAAACCTGATATACTATGGCATGGTCACACAACTTGTGGACTTCTTCCCCCATTGGAATGATAGGTGATGCAAGAGTTTGCCATAGGAGCTGAGAGGCCAAACAACATCTCTCTTGTCAGATGATGCAAGATAGGCAAACACAGTGCCCTCTCTCCAAGCAAAATAGGTAGAATCACTGAATGCATTGGGTTGGAAGGGACTTTAAAGGTCATCTAGTCCAACCCCACTACAGTAAGCAGGGACATCTTTAGATCAGGCTGCCCAGAGCCCCAACAAGCCTATCTTTGAATGTCTCCAGGGATGGGGTCTCCACCACCTATCTCCCTGATAAAAGAGTCCCTACCCAGCTTTGCTGTAGACCCCCTTCAGGTACTAGAAGGCTGCTACAAGGTCGCCCCAGAGCCTTCTCTTCTCTAGGCTGAACAGCCCCAACTCTCTCAGTCTGTCCTCATAGGGAAAGTGCTCCAGCCCTTCGATCATTTTTGTGGCCCTCCTCTGGACCTGCTTCAACAGGTCCATGTCCCTTTTGCGTTGAGGGCTCCAGAGCTAGACACAATACTCCAGGTGAGGTCTCACCAGAGCAGAGGGGCAGAATCACCTCTCACTCTGCTGGCCACGCTGCTTTTGATACAGCCCAGGATGCGACTGGCCTTCTGGGTTGCGAGGGCACATTGTTGGCTCATGTACAGCTTTTCATCCACCAGTACCCCTAAGTCCTTAACAGTACAAAGTACAGTAGGTATGGTAACAAAGATGTAAATTAGGTCCCAATGACATAGCTAGAAAAACAATGCAAATAAAAAATGTGTGTGTATACATATATCTCATACATACCTTGTCAGTTTGTTTCAGATGAAGATAGCAAGAAGCCATGTTCCTCTGCAACTTAGCCAAGTTCTGATCTATCTGTCCAGGTGTGTAGAAGCTGACAGAATAATTGTACCAGTGAAGAGCTTCAGAATAGCTTTTTGCCTAGGAAATTTAAAAAAGACAAGTAACCAAGCACACCCTTAGCTGGGTGATTCAATTGCATATGTTTTCCACAAGTTAAAAAAAAAAATCTTAGGAAAAGGAAGATTTAGATAATCAAGTATATTCAAGTGTAACCTTTCCCCTAGAAGAGTGATCACTGCTCTGACAACACAGATAATACTCATTATCTATATAGATAATACTCATTATCTATATAGAGGAACGGATGCATTACTTATTCCTACTCTTCCCTTATTCTTACAGCCATTATTAAAGACAGAACCACTGGACTAGATGGGTCATTTGTCTGACCCAGAAAGGACATTCTTATGACTAAATACAGAAAAGAAATAATATCTCACAAAACCTCTCTCTTCCCCCAGCATACTCCCAGAGAAACTGGCTGCTCATGGTTTGGATGGGC
>NW_009730487.1:0-1160 GCF_000703405.1 Apaloderma vittatum
TATTTTTCTGACAGACTCAACATTTGACTTCTCACCTGAAGTTTGGCTTAGTGCTTTCCTGTCTACTTCTCTTAATTTCAGCCATTTCAGCTGACCATCAAAAAAAAAAAAAACCCAAAACATAATTGACTCCATTCCAATAACTTGTTGTACAATTTACAAAGGTGTGGATTAAAGACCTTTTAAACAAAGGGAGGGCCTTTAGTCACTTTGTGTTTGAGGCTATAAGGCCATTTCTTACCAGCTAATCTAACAATCTGGAGGTGGCTGCCGGAGTCATTTACCTGTTGGGTTTTTGCCTGGAGGTCAGAACAACTCCATTTTTGACATTGAAGTCTCAGACAAATGATTCCGAAGTGACTACAAGCAGTTGCCTTTGGAAAATCTCTCAAACTCATGACAAGCCTGCATAATCAAATATTTTTAGTCAATCCACTATATTTAAGAATGTTGCCACACTATCAGCTTATTGGTCTTCTCACAGAAAAGTTTCCTGCCTTGCTTTTCCGTTCATAAATTGAGACCATTTATTGAACTTTTAAGAGAATTCTAGCACTAAAACACTGCAGCATATATCACGTATCATAAAATTGTGATCAAAGGAGACTAGCTCCTACTAAAGTTTCTTTTCTTCTAATCTTTCCTCCTCAGGCAAAAACCTGGATGAATAGATAAGTTAGTCCCATGAGATGGATGAAACTTTGATAACAAAGCTTATGCTACTTACACTGTTACTCATTCAGATTTTCTAAAATCCATTTATACAATGTGATTAAAGAAACACAAGACTTTATTTTCTTCCAAGTTTCAGATGTATTTCACTCACAAATTAAAGGGGAGATTATGTCCTGTGTGGTTTTTGAAATGTAAGAAAAAACATCAATGCATCAATTACATCCTGCAGTAGTTTACAAGGAAGAAAAATATAGACATAGGAAAAAAAGAAAACCCCAAACCCATCTTGTTTCAGACTCTGTAGAAAGCTAGACAAATAAAATACAGTAAACTAGTCCAGGATAGTAATTTTAATGTATTTGAATATTTAAATTAAAAATCACAGAACACATGTTCACAGAGAACATCTGATGTACTTCAATAACACATATACCAAGGTGGCTTCATTGTAGTTTCCCTAGAGGCAAATTTATGTACATATTTGC
>NW_009730487.1:1191-7803 GCF_000703405.1 Apaloderma vittatum
TTCTGATCTTCAGAAACCTAAAAACTAGTCCAGAAACTATTATGACTTGTTTTTGAAGAACAGCTAAAAGATTTAATGCTTTTTTAAAGATGGAGGCACAAGGGACAGAATCATTGGGCTTAAAATCCCTGCCAGCAGTTTTAATGAATAAATAAATATGGGCCTTTTTGCTGTTACCATACCAACCTGAGCCAAGGGTGGTTTCCTTTCATTCTACACACACATGCAGAAACCCCCATCTGCTGAAAAGGATTAAATTAACTTTCTACTAACCAGGTGAAAATACCTACAAATTGTCTCACAAGTTGTATGAAGTTTTGCTTGAGAAGGAATTTTTTACTTGTTTCTTGTTGTGTGCTGTTTTTCTGTTTGTTGTTGTTTGGCTGATTTGTTTTGGGTTTTTGTTTTTTTAAAAGAAAATTGTCTAAAGAAGCACAATGGTGAAAATTAAGAAGATTTTTGGTCAGCCTTTGTCTTCTGACACTGGAGGGTTTGAGAGTCCAGGAATGAGCCCAGGGGCTCTCCACTGGCTCACACTCAGCCTGCAACCACCACTCAAAGCAGAATAAACAGCTAAACTAGTAGGTAAAATAACTCCTTTATGTAAGAAAACACCCATTTCTACCTTGGGTATAGGAGCAGGTCATAGATCCCACCCCACTAATTTCAGCATTCCCTGGCTGATAGACCTACAGCAGCCCATTTACACTACCAGGAGGTGTGTTCAAGGGACACATTTCTTAGCAATTTAAAAAAAAAAAATATTAAAAAACTATAAGCTTATCTATCTAAAGAGGTATTTTTATGAATATTTACACACACAAATATGTGAAAGGCATTACCTAAGCAGCAACTTGAACAAAGAGCCTCTATCTCTCTGCATAGTACAAGATACAAAAGTGCCCTGTGACCAGCTGGGAGTGAGCAGATTTCTGCTGATGTTTTCAATAGCTTATGGTCTCAGCAGGTTTATTCTTTGATTTCTCATCTGTATTACTTCAGTATTCTCTGCTGCACATCACCAGGCAGGTAGAGATGTCTTTTGCTAGTACGAAAGATTTGGTCTTGGCACAGATCTTGCAAATCTGTACTTTTTACAGGGGCAGACCTTGACACAAGTTGCAGAAAAGCCAGCTTTTGTTCAAGTGTTTCAAACCCTGGTCAGGTGATACAGTAAAATAATTCTCTTCCCCCCTCATAAGAAGTGCAGCCCCTGGGGATAAACCCTGAGGCCCATTAGTCAACTGCCAGATCCTATCAGCTTCAGTTGAACCTGGATCCAGCAGTTTCTTCATCCTGGGGGGGTAGTGCCTTGGGAAAAACAAAAAGCAAATAGCTTCTCCCAGGCTCAGATTATCTGTTTGTAAGCAGAGCTGCTATTGTAAAAGGATTTGCACTAATTAGATACAGTATCATATAAAATGGTGTTCAGAAAATAATAGATTTGAAAGCCAGAAGGTTAATACACATACTGATTCTGAACCTCTCACTACACTGAATTCCCATGTTGAAAAACAGTCTGGATGCTTAGTAAAGACACAAACCACAACTACTTTATCAAAGCGATTGCTTGGCAATGAAATCCTTAAGAGCTCCGTTCCACATTCATTTAAATGACTAGTGAAGTAAATAGCAAGATCAACAACCATGAAACTCAGTCTTTTTTTTTTTTTTTGTAATGAAAACGGAGTAAGAATCCATCCATAATTTGTTCCTAGCAATCGTAGGGGTGTTTGCAGTCTGCCTGCTTTATTGGGCTGACCAGCTCATTCCTGTGCAACAGATGGAAAGAACATTTCCTCTGTATATTCATTTTAAATTGCTGTAGTAGTGCTCTGCAAGCACCTTATGTTCATATACATAGTTTATAGACCCATGTGTTTTTCAGCTCAGTGAACCACTGAAATTGGAAATATGCTTGGTTTAAGCAATGAGCAGGATTTAGTAGAAATTTGACTCTGCCAGATCTGCACAAGCGTATCCCATAGTGGAAACGCGCATTGCTCCGGTGACAGAGTTTGGCCGTATGTGATTTTACGGCTCTCTGTAACAGAGACATCTATGGGAAGAAACTGCATCCCTGTGGGAATGTGCAGGGTCAAGAGGAGATGTGATAAAAGCCTGCTCCTTTTACAGAAGGCTGAGAAAAAAAAACATTTTAGCTATGGTATCAAAGGAAAAAAAAAAAATGTTCCCTTTTCCAACTGGGGCTTGGGATGTAAGCACATGCAGACAGGCTTGGCTGCAACAAATCCACAGGTGTCACCCTCAGTCCTAGGAGTAAAACAAGCAGAATTTGCTTAAATAGCTCATATGCAAGGGAATTTCAAGCGTTTTTGAAATGCATCCAGATAATGAAATAGCAGTGCAAATTCAAAATCTCCCATTTTCATCAACACAAACCTTACTGAACTACTGTAAAACATTAAACTAACATAGCTTCAGATTTGCTTAGCTTGTGCTCCTGCACCCTTTGAAAATTAACAGTTACCTATTTTGATAAAGTAAAGTTGAAACATGCAATAAAATCAGAAAATTCCTGCTTTCACCAAGAGTATAGTTTCAGAAATAAGATTCTCATCACAAATTTTAAATCAATTTGACAAGTATCATATATATATTTATACACACACACACATATATATTTATTTACACACAAGCTATCTCTCCTTGGATGACAATATTTGTTCAGCCAACAAGAGTATTTTTCCTCCTTTCTCAGCCTTTAAAAAGCACGACCAATTGTCAAAATATTGATCCTACTGAATACAAGGGGTTTGCCATCTGATCCTGCTGTAGCCACTTTTTTTCCCTTGCTTCAAAATTTATTCGGATTACACAGAGCTGATTTTCCTAATAAATCTTTCCCATAGGCAAGAGTTGGAGAATGACACATAGTTGAAGGGATCCACTCCCACAACATCATTAAGAAAAACCAAGGTAACTTGCAGACATACATTATTCCACCGAGGCACAGATGAGCACATACGTAGATTGGGGAGGCGTTGAGGAAGCTTTTCCACTTCTTCCCCTTTTTTTACTTTGTCTCCAAAAGTCATATATGAATAATTACATAGTGCCCACAGGAATAAAAGCTCCTTGGAGAATGTTGGCTAATGACTGGGAAAAGAGGGGGAGGAAAATGAGTACATAAGATGCTCAGTTGCTTTTCCCATATGGCTGTTATTGCAGGTTTATTGCTTAAAGTGTAAACGAAAAGGTACAGTACAAAATACACTGTATTATCAGAAAGGAAACTGCATCCCATCTTCGGTTCTGCATTGACTCCTGTTACCCCGAAGTCACATAATCTCTGCCTAAAGGGATCTCCTGCTGCTAGATCACACCTACATGAGGAAATCTTATGCCCAGATCAGATCCAAAACCCAGGGAAACACAGAAATCCAAGCAGAGTTGGTGCCCTTGGGGCACAGTGAAAAAACAACTGTTGTTAGGATGGAGTTCAAAAAATGCTGCCATTTTAGCCTTGTTTTGATACACGTTCAATGTCATACAATTTAAACCAAGCTGGAAAGGCGTTGTGCATCAATAAAACCAACCACAAAGGCAGAGGAGCAGCACTAACACAACAGGTGCATTATGAAGTTGGCCAGTCCTATGTTTGCAGCCACAATCCAGCACATAACTCAACAAGAAGAACCCTCCTCCAAAAGGATGCTGACTTCTTGCAGGACATGACAGTTATTTCACAGGAAGATAAGAAGTGAAAGGCATGTGTAAAAAATAGCCCTGTTTCCCCAAAGTCCAAACCCACCTGCTTGCCATGGTCATTCTACTAACAATGTGAAAAAATATGTAGTTTTACAAATCTGTCCTTGATGCCATAAACTCTCATTTGGAAGCTATTTACACAGAACCTCTACCCTTGTTAAAGAGCCCGTTTCAGAAAGTATACAGAGAGGAAAAAAAACACCTGGCGAATGTATTTCCTGGCAGAAGTCGTCCTGACTAAAGCAAAATATGTGAAAATGATTCCACCTGTAGTTTAACAAGAATTGGAGTTTGAACAACTGAAAAGGAAACTTCCATAATTTATGTGTAGGAATTTTCCTTCAATATCAGAAAAACATCATGGGAAGAACTACATGTCCCACAGGCAAGCAACGAAGAGCACTTTGCTTGCAGATACTTAAGGATATTATTTATAGTGGTTATCAGTTGTTTTGGAGAGCATGGTTTTGAATCTCAAGGCCAATAACATACCCAAGAGCCTGAAATGAAAACAGAATCTGTCTTATCGCGAAAGAAAAACACAGACAGACAGAATGAAGTATATGGCCACAGAAAGTATTAGTTTGTTGAATAACAAATAACCTGCCTCCCTTCCCTCCAAGGAATAAAACAGAATATGAAAACTAAGTGAGAAAAAGGCTACAAGATGGCATCTAAGGTATAGCCTACATGGACTTGTATCCATTAGACGTGATGGGCACTTAAGAAGCTGAATTCTTCACTGATAGGACAGCTGTAAAAAAGCCCCTGTATTACCTACACGGAGAAAGAAACTGCTCCGGGTGTTCTTAAAATGATACCAAATGTAGAATCGGGAAAGTATGCAAGGAAAAGGAGAAAACAAATCGTCATATCAGTGAACAATTTATAATGTCAGCCTGTCCAATTGTTAGGTAGATGGAAGGCTGTTTTGCATAAAGCTAGAAAACAAGGCATAAAAATATCCTGAGCCAGTGGAGAAGAGGCATTCCTTAACAAATACACCCTACAGTCATCCCTACTTATTTTTCTTCTGACTACAAAAGACTTACAGTGGGTTTCTGGAAAATCTATATCAATGATTACATTAAAACCTTGTAGTTATCTGTAAGAGTCCTGTTAAAATCACAAAAGTAACTTCTGCTCATATTTTCTCTTTTCTAGCCACAGACAAGGCCCTGCACTTATAATGAATGAGTGTTTTTGTTCAAAGTGTGCTTTATTGATTAGCCACTTTATTCAAGAGCATCATCAGAAACTCATCTACTTATTAATTTCAGCTTTATAAGTTATCTTAACACACCCCCTAGACACTAGTTCTTCCTCCAGCGTATTTGTCATTTCTGTCAAGAGTACTTCCAATTAATTGGCAAGAGAACCTCGGAAGCACTGACTTTGTGGGAAAATGACATTGGCATGAGTTTATAAATTGCAGTAGGGATATATAAGATAATGAACAGCAGAACAGAGGTAAATCTTTGCACCAGGCTGTGTCAGCATGGACGCAGTCAACAAGAAACTCAATGCAATACTGAGAAAAAAGGTACATTACACAATGGAAAATTAGACTGAAAGACTTGTATACACATCACAACAACTACAAAGCATTACGAAATTACAAGCATTGGGCAGCATCAACTAAGTGAGGAAAAAGCACCAGGGCTTATCTGTCCTGGGAACAGACACTGCGTATTTTTTTCTTCTGTTTTACATGGCTGCAATGAGTGGAATGAACAGCTTATTAAACACTGCATTAAACAACTTATTAAACACATGCAAGGCCACAAAGATTTGTTCAGATGCCACTCCCCAGTGAATTGCACACAGCCAGATCGATATCACAAAGTATTTACTGTAGTCCTTAAGACTGAAGTCAAGTTTAAGACCTGACCGCAAATTGAATGCTTCTCTCAGTATGCCAGCTCCTGTAGGCACAGCCACATGACTAAAATGCTGGGCAGAGACCCTGAGCATGCTGGCACACACAATATCAGCCCGGTGAGCCAGAGGTGGAGCTGGGACCAACCTCTTCTTCTTCTTTGAAACAAACAGGCCCACCAAACCACGCAGTGGCAGAGACCCAGCAAATCCCAGAGTAGCCACAGTAGGAAGCCCAGGAGCGCAGTGGCAATAGCCTTTAATAGTAGCTTGCATTGCACACATTTTCAGCCTGACTCAGGCTCCTGCAGTGTACTAAAAATGCCAGAATAGCCCTGCTCCTTCTGCATCGGCTCTGCTCCATCACTGCGCTTGGAAAGGGGCAGAGAGCAACTCTGCACAACTCTACAGGCAAGGCAAAATCCTGCTTCTGATACTGATTTTAGTCTTAAAATATGAATGCAAGTTACCACAACTTCATGAATATTTGCTGTCAAGGAAACTTGTCCTTGCTCCTAATTATGAGTAACCTATTACTGGAATAGCTGGAAAGGAGAGAGCAACTAGAGCTATTTGAATATTTACTGTCAAGGAAACTAGTAACTGGCAGGTGTCAGTCAGATATCACAGCTGCTACACTTCATATACTTAAATATCCAAATATTTAAATACAGCTAAAACCACTTGGAAGAATAATTGAAAACTGGCTACATTTACTGTTTCCTATTGACATGCTTGCATATTGACTAAACATTCACAAGCTACTACACATAAACTGAATTTTCGAGTCTTTAGAGTGAGATCTGTTCAGGTTTCTAGATGTACTTTAACCATAGAACATATGTTTTAATGAAAGTGAATATTTACACTTTGAAGTATGCCTTTCAGAGGTAAGCTTTGAGAAAAGAAAATGTTAATACTTCTTAATGACAGGAACACTAGAGAAAAAAAAATTTATGCTCATATATCCGTGTCCTTGCTCCTAATTATGAGTAACCTATT
>NW_009730488.1:0-761 GCF_000703405.1 Apaloderma vittatum
CAACTGCATTGTGAGATGGATACGTGTGCACATTGCAATGCTTTGAGTGGAACTTCTCTGCGAGAACAGGATGCAAGGCTACTATGAGATAATCAGGCACAAGGTGCCTCAAGACTGCAGATCTTTCTTGTCAGCAAGAACAAGGGAGTACAGGCTATAGTTCAGCAAGAGAACAGGATGATGAAGCGAAGGATGAAGTAAACGATCACAAGATTATCTCTGAAGCCCACCAAGAGACTATAATTCGCATGCTGGAGTGAGTGGTAATCAATGATAACAAGTTGTCAAAAAATAATGAATATGTAAATCATTTCTTTTTAATATCGAGGATATGTATGTATAACCTGCACATAAGCCATGCATCTGACTCTGCAGTACACACGTAAGGCAGAGCAATCTCCCGTACATTCAGCGCTGCCATCAGGAATACCTGCTTAATAGTCACCAAAAATATTGAGTCCCGATTTCAGATTCTCACGGCCAAAACTTGTGGTTCCACAACCTGTGGGGAGTGTTCACCCCCACCCACACCACCACTGACAGCCCTGGGCACAGCTGAGCTTCCTCCACACCAGGCTGCAGCTGCAGGTTTCAGACCCTCAGCCCCATCACCACCTGTTTTCCTTGGTGAACCAGAGGCACACACACACCAGAGGGTGTTTCTCTATTACCAACAAAAGAAAACCGAGGACGGCAGAGTTCAATGTGAAATAAAAGACATTCCTCAGACCTATATTAACTCTGCTTTACAGTCACTGAAA
>NW_009730489.1:0-5820 GCF_000703405.1 Apaloderma vittatum
TTTATTTTATTTTATTTTATTTTATTTCTTACCAAACCTTACTCTAATAACTAGTTACCTCTGGGATTCTGGTAAAAGTGTTGTCCTATTTTGGCGTCCATGCCGATGATTTGATAGGTCATGTGAAAATACATGTTTGAAGAAACAAAAAATCTGTAATGAGTCCCCTTCTCCCTAAATGCAAAATGAGGATTATTGGAATTGAAACACCTAGATTTCCACATAAGTACTATGTTATCCCAAGGCTCTCTAACTCTCTCTCTTTCTTCCGAGCATCCCACTACAAGTAATTCTTTTCAGACACGATTCTTAAAAAATATCCAAACACTCACCTTAGAACCGCTGGGTCAGCTTACCCTGTGCATTAAAACTATTAAATCTCTGCTAACATATCCATTAGAAACGAATGAAGTAATGATGTGGATGAAGCTAAACCAAAGCACACAATTAATTATATTTCGTTTTCTATTGTGAAGGATTCCTGTAGCTCTATGGGCACTGACCAAAGATACATTTGCTTTTCTCATGTAGGGTAATTGGATTACTAGGTAGTATGAGGCTTTAATCTTTACTGATAGAGCAAGATAAATGTCTGCTAAATAGACTGAGCAAACAAGAGTAGCTTAAGAAAAGTGACAAAAAAGGTGTCGTGAATATAGAGGCTTAAGCAATATTTCTTCTGGTGATGGAGAGGAAAAAGCTGTTGTGTTGTCACTTGGCTGGTTGAGCACCCTGTCACAACAGGGGTAGCTGCTTCTCTGCAAGCCTTAATAATGTCTCTCTGTATGCCCTGGATTTTGAAAAGGGGCATCTCCTTTACGTGTCTGCATAAGTGTATTTGCTTTTGAGTGAATGGATGGCTGAAAACACTTGGAATTTTTTCTCTGTTAGGAACTCCAAAATACAGATTGAAAAAACTGAGGTGTTGGTAGTAATTTCTAGGGTTGAAAATAGGCATTTTTTTTTTCATCCTGTGATCAGGAGTGGAGATGTGTATTTGTTTTATTTTTTAAGAAATTGAAACATAAAGAGAAATATGACAAAAATAAAATCACTTTCCATTTTTGCTAATTCATCCTACCAATCACCACCCTAAAAAAAAACGAGTGCCACTCATCAGTGATTAGTCATAGACCTGCATTCATACAAAAATGAAGAGAAGATTATGGGCTGTGCTGTTTGCAGGGGGAAAATAAATACATTAAGGTTGTGCTGGTTTGAGATGGGAAGCAATTTCCTGTGGAAGACCTTTCCTCCTGACTTGTAATTTATGCCCTGCTTGAATACTGAGGGAGAACCTGATCTCTTTTGCATAACTGAGAGGCACAGGAGGAAGCACAGATGTAATTCTCAGCTGTGGGAAACATACTGAGATCTGAGAGCCTCTGCAGAGCTCCTGCGCCACCCTATGTAGCCAGAGAGGGAGACTTTCAGAAGGACAGCACGTGGCCACCTTCTGTCCACCTTCCCTTAAAAGACATCTGAGCTGTTTAACTCATCTGTGGTGCTTGGGAAATCTGGTCCTTCAAGGAGCAGGTCTAGAGATTTAAATAAACAGCTCGAACTTCAGTCAGTGAGCAGACCACCTCCAGAAGTACCCATATTCCTGATGTCCGATCATGAAGGCAGCTCTGGGCTGTGAATGAGCTCAAGGCTGGGCTCATGTTCTGGGGGCCAAATCACTGCCAATTATAAATTCAACAGGGACTGTCAAAATCCCTTTTTAAAGCCTGTTTACACTTGTTTGAATAGACATCCTGAATTTGTTCCTTTTTCCTGTTAAGCCAGCAATGAAGAGCTGAACACACTCTAAAGGCTATCTTCCCCTCTTTCTGGGTCATTTTGTCTCTGTAGGATTCTGGGAAATATGCAAATATATCCTGAACTGTTTCATAAGTGCCAGAGAGCTCAACCTTTTTTTCCTTGCTGTTTCATGAGGAAGTGATTGATGCTTGGCACTTCTGTATAATAATAAAACATTTCCAAAGTTTATGGTCAATAAATTTGTGTAATAAAAAATGCATCCCAATGCTATTATAGTTCATACTTCCACTTCAATAACTTCACAGGCTAAGATAATGTAAGTTTTGGTCATGCCTTTTCCCTTTTCAAAGAGCAAAGACGTTGAAATTTCTTTTAACTTAGTGATGTTAAGGTTAGTGTCTCCTTCAACTAGTCATGCCTGCTGGAGTCAAAACTGATTTTAATTTGCATTTTCTATGAGTCTTTGCAAAATAGTGTGGTCTGGGACTTTAAGTGAGTGTTAAATATTCTTTTGTTGTTTTTGTTGGTTTTTTTTCCTGGTTGTTTCTGAACACATACTTTTTTTTAAGTGAAGTACCCCACAAAACTGGCTTTCTGGTCAAGTATCACTTCATGAAGTGTTTTGACATCTATAATCTAATCCAAAGTACAGCACAACCACTAGATAAGTCTTCCCTGTCTCTACTAATGTTTGAATAAAACTTCAGGTAAACAGATCCTATAAAAGCACACATCTTTCTTCAAGTATTAGGGTTCATAAGGTCTCTGGTTTTCTTTGTTCGTTGGTTTTCTTTGTTCTTTTGTTTTCTGTTTTGTTTTTGCTGGCAGTCTTTTTTTTTTTTTCTGACTTTGGATTCAGACAGAAACAGTAAACAGGACTGAAAGAGGACAGGACTCCAGTCCTATTTCCTCTCAAATGATGATGCGGGTTTGTGTTAAGAACTGTGCAGAGCTCTAATTGTTCATGTGAGGGATGTAAATAGAGTTTGGGGACCAAATTAATGTGATTTTCAGTCATAGAAATCCCTAACTGCCCCAGAACAACATTTAAGCCAGCTGTAGAAATTATCTTAGAAAATTTTAAAGAGCCTTTATTTTCCTTTTAAAACCTCCTATCAGGCTTTTTGAGAGTTTTGGATATGTTAGGCAGTATTTTGCCTTTGGTTTGTCCGTACAACCATGGTAGTTAGGCACCAATTCAGTTTCCAGAGCATAGATACAGAAAGTGGCATAACCAGGCTCCAGCCAACAGAACAGAACAGGGGTAGTTATTCTGTAGGTCTGGTGCCATCCCTACATGTGAGACATCTTAAGGGTTTTGCAATAGCATATATCTCTGCCTGTGTGTAGACAATTGAATTGACATGTTTGTGTTTGGTTTTTGCTTCCTTTTGAAAATGTGAGGAAAAAAATAAAAATGGTCTGGATGGAAAAAAACTTGAATTTCCCTTGATTATTCATTAAAAAATGAACAATGTTTTTGTTGTTATTTTTCCTTATTTATTTTACCTCTCTTTTCTCCCCAAACTGAAAATTTTGATTAAGAAAATGAACTAGTAGAGAACAGAAGCTCCTCACTTTTTTTCCTATTCACTTCTTTTCAAGTCCATCTTTTAAGAAATTAAAACTAAAATTCTAAAAACTCTAAAAACTCATTCTGAAAGGTAGTTTCAAGGAATTTGTTTACCATAGCAAATGCCAGGGATATATACTTTTCTGGGATATTTGCTTGTTTGGGAATGTCTGTTCTCCATTAGGTTTTGCAGGGTTGGTGGATTGATGGTGGAGAGACACAGGAGAAACACAGAAAATCAGAACTGAGATAGGAGGAAGTTGTCAGTGCTTAGGATCTCAGATTTTGCTTGACAAGAGATTCATCTTACCAGGCTGAGCTTAATCTAATTATGCAGAGCAATCTCCAGAAAACAACTTTTCCCGTCATCCTAAGGAAGTTGTCTACAAGAATGGAGGCCATGCGAAACAGATCCTAACCTCTCTTTGTCTTCCTTTCAAATTGACTTTGTGAGATGACAATTATGATTTAACACCTTTTCTTTCTATTTTTGATAAAACTTTTAACATTTTTCTTCAAACAGCCTTGTCAGGAGATGACATGTGCCCTCTGCTTTGTCCTCCTGCCTTCTGTCTCATTCCAAAAATGTCCTCATGCATGCCAATGACATATGATGTAGCTTTTTCTACACGAAAAATGTAGAATCGGATTTCTAGACCTGTCCAGTCCTGTCCAGTAGGTCATATCGCTGACTTCTGCCTTTTTCTTCTCACTCCATAAAGGCTAAGGCAATATTTTGTGCATTTAGGCAGCCCTTCAGCCTCATTGCAGCTCTGGCACCCCAATTTATAACCTATTACCAGCTGCTGTCCCCCTACTGAACTGCCACACAACAGCCACCTACAGGGAAAATTGATGCCTCCGAATTCATCGATGAATGCCAGGGATTATTTTAGGCATAGAAACCTAGTTCATAAAGAGTTCTCAGTGTTTGTGTATAAAAATACTCCAGTAGATTTGCAGCTTTTGCGGAGAAAGTTTAGAAGAACAAAACAGAGCAATTGATGGCCAAAAGGAGACTGCATGGGGGAGAAAATACACGGCCACTTGTAAGCTGCAATCTGCTGAAACCCAGAGGGTTCTTTCAAGTTTGTCTTTTCTCTGATCTCTGTTTGTTTATTCCAGCAGAACATGGTTTTGTCCGGAAGATATTTTGTGCCTTGAAGAAAACATACAGCTTTGCACAAAGAGCTCTCTATTTTAAACTGGTATCAACCATTTATGAAGTTCATTGTGGAAACTGCACAAAGAGAAATGTGAAGATTCCAGCTTTTGAGGACAGGCTTTTCTCTTTGACTAGGGAGGTCATAGCATCGATCTCTTTTCCTTGTAAAACTTGCATATTACCAATAAAAGAATTTGGGACATCTTTCCAGCAGGCAGCAAAGATAGCACTTTTTTTTTTTGTATCCCTGGACCTAAAGCTACTCATGACCTTGTTCCATGAACTGTTACTTCTAGGTAAGGAACTTGGGCTTCAGTTAGAAGTGCTTTTCTTTGTATAGGTCCTCTCTTTGCTTCATTTATTCTGTTGTAGTCAAACTGAATATCACTACAGAAAGAGAATCACATTGTGTGTGACACTACAAACACACAATAAGCTATACTTTCTATGCTGAAGAAGCAAGCAGGTCAAATAGATGAGAGGACAAAGAGGAGGGGTAAAGAAAAATAAGCCCCTTTGTAAGTGCTGGAACCTGAAGTTCAGAGCTTGTTCAGAGTCACTCAGGAGCTGTGCACCACAGATGAGATTTAACCAGGCTTTCTGAATACGAGGCCAGCATTACAATCACTAAAACATCTCTTCATCCAGAAGTTTGCAGTCTCTTGACATTTGTGTTAACGTCTGACACTTGACTTCAGCCTTTCAGCTTTGATAAGGCCACACTGGCTTCACTTAAGATGAAAAGAATTTAAAAAAAAACAAAACCAAAACCAGGGGACTTTGTTGCGAAGCTTGTGATAGCAAGAGCTCTGTCAATTCATTTTCACTGAATTTGCACCACAAATGATCTGAACAAAACCTTACTGTAAAGATAGAGCCTCAACAAGTTAATGTGATCAGTGGTTGCTTGCACTGCCCGTTGAGACAAGAGGAGCATCTTATCTTTTCAACATGAGTAGCTTAGGGAAATATATGCAAACACAAATCAGAGGTGTTTCTAGACTTTTTCCAGATTTATTTATTTATGGAAGAAGTCAAGTGGTCTTATGCCAGTATCTGGCATGCAATAGTTCTGGAGAGCATGGGACTTAACCAGATGTTAAGAGAATGTAACAGCTCAAGGTGGGCTAATCTAACCTGAAGGTCCATCCTATTACTATTGCCACCAGTAGGGTCTGAGCATTTTCAGACAATCTGGGGATTGGTTTATGTGAGTTTGATCTGTGGGATACGCTATTACAATTTTTGGAGGGACACTTTCTTTTCATGATTGTAATGTCTTTCTCTTGTCCTCTTGCCCAGTCCTTAGGGAAGGGAA
>NW_009730489.1:5851-27490 GCF_000703405.1 Apaloderma vittatum
GTGAAAAACAGAAATAAGGCTGCTCCTACAAGCCATGCAGCTTGTGCATAGGCATCAGTGCTGGGTAAAGTTACTGGAAGAGGCCACCTTGTGGAAGCCAGTAACAGAATGGCATATTTCTGCAAACCCTGGCTCATGAGCAGAGGGATTTTTTTGTTTCAGGTCTGATTATTAGCAATTACTGAGTAGGCAGGATAAAAGAGCCCCCTTTATGAGACTTCTGTCAGTGCAGCTGCATGGGCTGACATACAGCATGGTTAAATTGTAGCATTTAACCTAATGGAGGCAAATGGCTTTGCAATTTCAGTATTTTCAATAGTATCTCCTTTTCTCTCTTTAACTCCCTTCTCTTTTCCTGTACCCAACTGCCAATTCCCCAATAACTACTGGGAATCTGTTTATTTACAATAGGTTTTAGAGAGGCAGCTTGTCATAATATCGGCGATGACTCTCCAGGTTTCTAGTTTGTTACTTGTTTTTCTAATAGAGCTTGCCTCTGCTTCTGCTCTTTTCAAATGCTCTCATTGCTACTGATTTTATGTTTGGATTATATTCAGAAAATTAGTATTATTTTTTACTGTGTATTCAGAATCAGTTCCCTGTTCTTATAGAAGAAAGGGAAGGGAAGGGTGAAAGAAATTAACGTTGCGACAGGCACCTATAAGCAAAGAATAGCTGCTACGTACCAAAAATGACATTAAAAAGGAAGTCAATGGCAGGGCCTGTGAACAGGCAGTGCCTGCCAAGGCACATAGGTACCCAAGCTTAGTGCCAGAGCCCTAAAGACATGGGGTACCCTGACAATCTGGGACGAAGAGTTCTCCCATGTGTTTCAGAGGGGAGGCGTGTTTCATGTTTCATCTTGTTTTCCCATGGAAATGTCCTTGTCTTTTGACACATCACGTGTGTGAGTGTGGCTGGTGGCCAGGGTTTGGCATGAACAGGCCAAAGCCAGAGAAGGCAAATGGCTTATAGGACACTTTAACAGGTGGGCTAAAGAATGAATTGCAATGTTTGTGTTTTTCCTCATTAAAGCAGAAATGTAAAACACCAATAACCCTGCAATGGGATTAGTCCAAACTCTTTTCAGAATCCAAAAATATAGAAATATGGCACAAAGTCTATTACTAATGTTGGTGTATGCTCTTCCACCCTAAAAGAAAGATTAAAAAGAGATATCTGGCTTAAAAACACATAATCTTATGAAGAACAGTAAAAATAATTTTTTAAAAAATATGTTTGAAGTCATCAAATAGAATAGGAAAGAGGGACCTGGTTTTTACTTGAGAGAAAACATGTCAAATGGACTGTGAATAACCTTGGTGATTTTTCCATTTGGGGAGGCAGAGACAAGTTGTTTTTAAAGTACCTAAATGAAGGTTGAGTGGTTATATGACGTCTAATAAATTAAAGGAGTGACAACCTGTCTCCTGAGTGATTCCTTGTAGTCACCCTCATTGGGATCCTAGGGAGAAAAAAAAAAATTCATGGAGTCTTTCTTCTGCCTGGCATGGCAGCAAAATATTACAGCAGAACCCAGAAAAAAAAGACAAGTAATATGATGGTGCCTCCAAAAAAGAGAAATCAGAGAAAAGATGGACTCAGTCAAGGAATCTGATAAGTAATGGCAAATGATGCCTCATCACTGTGTAGGGGAAGACCAAGATTTGTTAGTCTGAAAACATTCTATGTTAACACAGCTCGTAAATCAGTGTGGTGTCAATGAAAAGAGTGGCGGGTAAACTAGTGTTAATGTCAGATTTATGTTAACATGCACTGAGGAAATCAATACAAGGTAACGCTGTTTGCATAGGGTAAACAGATTTCTGGCATGCTTGCTGCTTTTGATTATCCAAAATCATGTACACAGGGCTGAGTTTGCACTGCATTCTGCAAACCACAGGGTAGTTTTCCTGTGCAGAGAAACTAACACATTTCAATAAAGCATCAGAGAGGGCTTAGAGCCAATTTTCCCTCTTACTTGGCACAGGAGTAGGGGCTGCCCTTTACAACAGCTTGTTTCTTTGGCCTGAATCTTATTTGCTTGCACGTCAACTTGTTCCTGGGGCAGTCTCTTTAACTCTGCCAGGAAAGTATAAACTGAATTCTTTGTACAGAGGAGAGAGTGTGTGGGAAATCTTAGACACAGATAAAATAAAGGGCTTACAAGAACCTGTTCTCAAGGAAAACTGTGCATGTAAGGATGCTCAAAATGTTCCATTCTTTGCCATGCAGTTAGATCTGAAAGGCCTTATGCAGATATAGTCAGAAATAATATTTGATCCCAACTGGACTGATTTTTAATGCTTTTTGAATTCCTGATCTGTTCTCTCAACAGTGGTTGAAGTTTTTGTCAGCTGCAAGTTACAATGTATTTAGTAAAAGCTTGGAGAATCTGCATCTTTGCAACTCGCATTATTCCCTCCAGTACTATGGTACAACCTGCTTTATACCTTTAATGTCCAGTTGTTAGTTTAGTATAACATTTTCCTAGTAGAGTTCTTATTTTCCAAGAGTATAAGCTTATTTTCTCACGTTCCCCCAGTGTGGAGAGGTCTCCAAGTTTGGGAACTGCTATGTTGCATGCAATTCTTTTTGACTTATTTGGGACCAGTTTTGTTAAAGCCAAGTCTTTCTCAGTGAGAAAGATACAGAGCTGCTTCACTGAAGAGCGTATTCCTTTCTATCCCTCTACCCTGGAAGAGCAGGTGAGTTTTGTACAGTGAATTGTTAGAATGTATTACCCCATAGAAGGATCCATCTTCCAGATCCCAAAGGTGCTCAATGTCTTTCTGTGGTGGGAATCTCCTACACAGATTCTTATTTAGATAAGAAAAGTAAGGTAAAAATAAAATCTTGCTCTTTGCTACAAGTTCACTCCAGACACAACAGCATCTGTAACATTTATTTCTAGACTGTGTGATATTTGGTTTCTGCATCACAGAATGGAAGAGTGATTTTCTTGCTGCTTTTCCCAAACCCATCAGTATTAATAATCCAAATAATAAATCTAAAAAGGACTCCACAACTCCCTGCCTTACAAGAATAGCCTGTGCGTGTTGTGTTTTGGTTGATATAATATTTCTGCTTTGTTTAATTCAGAAAAATTTATTTTTCCTTCCATCATTCATTTTACTGCATTAAATTAGTGTTTCTGTGGGGATTCAGTTGATTAATGACTAATTTCCAGCCTATGCATGCTCAAGAGGAACCTGCTTTCACAGTACTTTCCTCCAAAGTAATACAATCTTAAAAGAGGGAGGAGTTCAAAGGGGCAAAACTTTCATGTGAAAACAAAAACCTGATAGAACTGCAGTGGAAAAATTAGACATGTTGAAAATATTTGTGTTTCAGTACTTTCCTGGATATGAGAGTGCTTCTCCTGAACTGCATGCCCATATTTGTGCATTCCCTTTTGACTGGTCATGATCTTTACTCCTGTGAGAGGGAATAGAAGCAAAGACGGCAAGTGCATCGCTCTAGGTGGTGCTACAGATTGACGGCAGAGTCAAGAATGGATCCCAAATCCAATTGTCTGCTTTGTTCCTCATATTCACACTTGCAGTACCTGCATCCCACTTCTGGTCTGAGCTTCTGCAGAACAGGTCACAAATACTCTCTGAACTGCTATGTATATCCTCTGAGGCATCAGAACCCAAGAAATGAGCAGTGAGCTCTCAGCAATGACTGAAGACCTTCAAAACCCCACCTGATGCTTGGAATTGCGCAACACTTCCAAGTGCCTTTGCCTTTTCAGGGAAGAAAATGTGGTCTCTGTAAATGAAGTGAACCTGGAAGTTTGCAGTAAAATTCAGTCAAGATCTGATGACGGCTGATCCGTGAGGGATAGCCAAGCTTTCCTCTGCAGGATCACCGTATTTCTCTTACCTGCACTATTTCAAGCATTTCAATGATGTTAATGTACCTTTAATAATAACAACACAGAACTCAACAAAAATACTGCAGGCATTTTGGCAACTGTCCTTTTTCAAGGAATTAACCATCTAAGTTAGTATATCTGCAAGTGAATTGAAATCCAGGCAGATATTGCAGACACCAGATCTGAATTTCACTCTTTTGCACATTGCAAGAGCCACAGGCATCAGTCATAGGACACCAACAACTGACCTTCTTTGGTTACTTCCTTATGCTTCCTCTGAGGACTCCACAGTCTTTTAATAGGTATTTCAATGCAATGGTAGATTTTTTTTTTTGGTTGGAAATGAACCAGAGGCAGAGTTCCATTGCTAAATCAATTAGAAAGAAAACTACAGGTGCTCTTGTAATGCTGCTTGCAGGAAGACAGATTTCCTGATAAATCAGTTCCTCTGACATGCTGTTAATGAGAAATTAAGAACCACATCGTATTATGGGCCCAGACCTGACTGATTTAAATTTCTTTTCTTTCCTCTTTGAGTGTAATATATGTTGGGGGGGGAAGTTATAACAATTCCTAGCACGAAGCAGAATTCTTTTGCTAATATGCACATTTATGTATCAGTCTAGACACAGATAGATTGTTAATATGCTGGTAGGATTTTCCTTTGCTAACTTCAAGGATGCACAGAAAAAGGCTGTCTGATTACTAACAACTAAAGCATCTTGTCAAAATGTTCTGAAGTGAGCTTGTGAAGCAAGATGTCAAAAATGAGTATATAGCATCTTACCAAACAATCAGAAGAGAGAAAAGCTGCAACATAAGGCCAGTCCTCAAATATAGCATGCTTATTTTGGACCATCATCTTCTTAGACTTTGACATGTGCCTCTGAGTTGCTTTGTGAATGAAGTTTTAGTTAACTGTTTTGGATGGAGTGATATATGAGCATGTAGGTTCTGATCCTGCAAAGTATGAAATGCCTTGTAAGAACTGTGGAGTGTCACCATGTCAGCTGTGATGGGAAGTGAAAATGTTCAAATGCTGTAACTCTCAGGTTATGAATGTAAAATATACATTTCAGCATCAAAATGGTTATCAAATCTGGGCTCCACACTGGACTAACCCCTGATACTTGTATGTCATAATTTTATGATAGCAGCTGAAATTTGTTAGCTCTTTGCAGGCAGACTGGTCTCACAAGATCATTTTTCTTCTACAGATAATTACTTTTCCCCATGAGATTTCACAAAGGCAGTGCATATGCAAACACACAAACAAATACTCTATTTAAAAAAATATATTTCATTAGGATGTAGATAATCTGCATGTCTCTAGTGATACATTCTGGCTTTGTGTTCAAAGTCTGTTGAACTCGTGTTTTAGTAGATGAATTGCTTCCTGTCAGTCCTTCCTTTTTTCCTGTGTCTCTTTGAAAAGATATTTTTTTGTATTTGACATAGAACATGGAACTGGAATCTTTTTCAATGCAGTAGGTATCAAAGGCACGATCTCTAACAGAGCAGGGTAGGTCAGTAGTTAAAGGTATTCATGTTTTGCTAATGTAGATTAGAAGAACTCTGCTGAAGCTAGCAGAACTTAGTTTATATCAGATGGAGATGTGGTTAATATATTTAAGGATGGAGTGGATGCTTTTAAAAAGTAAGATATTTGGATTTTTTTTCTGGTGAATATTTCAGCTAGTCATACCTCATGTGCTAAGGAAGTTCTCATCATGTCCTTGATGGCTTGAGAAAGCCTTCTCTGTGCAAAAAGCGCTATCAAAAATGGAGGAAGAAAATAAATGAAGAAAATTCATTTCAGGATAATATAGGGGGTCGGTTAGTTTAGTGGGTTGAGCACGGTGCTGACAATGACAACACCGAGGTCGTGGGTTCGATTCCTGTTTGGTCCCCATGTGTTGCCTGGTCTAGTTGAGAGGCGTCCCTGCCCATGACAGGGAGGTTGGATTAAATGGTCTCTAAGGTCCCTTCCAACCTAGGCCATTCTATGATTCTATTAACGAAAGCACAGTGGACAAATGTGTAGATCAGCCCTTCTCACCCCTGGATGGATAAGTTTCTAAGTAAGATAGAACTTTTTGCTCAGACACCTGAGATGGCATCTCACCATTCTTGTCTAGTTGATAGTGCTCATTTTGTCCTCTATCACTCTTTCTATACCCTTGAATATATGTAACTTGCGGTATTTAAAGGCCTGAGTATCACTTCACCAAGCTCACTAGTGAAATGTCCACCGATATCAGTGGTATCACATAAAACCCCAAATAATTTCATGTTTTTCAATAAACCTCTGTTCTCAAGGGCTGCTTGAAGAAGGTATTTCCTAATACCAAAACAACAAGATCCTACTGGCCCTCATATCCCCAGTTAAATGCACTTTGGCTCTTGATTCTTGTAAAGTGTCTGCTCACCACATTCTTGTGCACCCAATGCTGGTGAGCATGTGTTTTTTCCGCAGGAAAATCTCCTTCCTTTTTCACCATCAGGCATCTCTTGCATCTTTTCTTATTTTTATCAGCTGGCATGCATCCTTCTTCACCAGTGCATAACTTTGTATAAAAGCAAGGCACTACTTACAATGAACTAATTTATTTGCAAGCTGTTGGAAACGGTGTATGGTCACAAAAAGCACAATGTTATACAAAGCAAAACACCAGAGGGGTGAAAATAAACTTAACAAAGAAACAAAGCAAAGAAAATAAAAATGTGTGTTAAAGATAAATCTTATGTCATGACCTTAAAAAGCTCCAGCTGGGATTCTGCTATTCAAAATAGCCCTTGGAAATGATTTTCAGAGGTTAGTTGCATGTGAAAAAGGAACAAAATAAAGTTTGATCACCCAGGGACTTGCAAACATGTTTGTGGGAGCCACCAGAAGGCCCTGTAGGGTAGTCTTTACTAAGGTAATGTCCTGAACAAAGGGAAAAATAGTTCACCTTTCCAACCAAGCAAGTGGGAGTGAATGTTCTGTAATGATTTGTATATCAAAGGAGGCGTTTTAAAATCAAAACCCTACTTCACAGGAAGCCAATTTAACGAACACACACCAGAAAAATAAATTACAGGGCTGGAATACGTTACTTGGTGACATCACACCATTTTGAGGTGCGTCATTTTCCAGAGACTTTTCTGTGCAGGTCAAGGAGCAAACTTTGATCTGAAGCCCATGGTATGATTAGTAGGGCAGGAGAAAGAAGCTTAGATTCAGAAAGCACCTGGATTAATGTGTAACATTCAAAAATGCACCTGGAGCCAGCTGCTACTAGGAAAACAGTAGACACTTGGCATGCAGTAATCCTTTCAGCAAGTTTAATGAAGCTTTGTCTCAGAGATAGTCCCTTCTGGCTTATAATTTCTTATTACTCTGTGTCCTCGCTGAATTGCTTATGGCTGATGAAACAGAACTATTATAATACCTAAAAGCCCTGTTGAAGTCTGGGCTTGTTTTTTGATGAATCTTTTTGGGTGGACAAAGAAGCAGAGAGGCCTTAAAAAGCTGTCTTACAGGTAGGCACCTTGAGTGCAACGGTTCCAGTTTGGTGAAGGAGAAATTACATTCCCAGAAGTTCTGAATCTATGCACCAGCAATTTCCATTTACCTCTAATAAATTAAATGCAAAAACATGAGGAACAAAACAGACCTTAGTAATTCACCTTTTTTCTCCTTTCTGGAATTCCTTTCAAAGTAGTAAAACTATTTACAATATGTTGGAGTTTCATTTTGTAATAGTGAATTGGAGATACACCCCTTTTTGAGCAAGCAGTGCTTGTCCACGCCTACTCTGTGCAAGGTTTCTGCACATCTTACTGGCAGATACAAGCAAAACTTTTTTTTTTTAAGGTTGAAAGTACAAAGGGTTCACCAAACGGTTAGATGAATTCATATCTCTTAATAGTAGCCTGGTTGCTGCTTCCAACTCCAGATGTCTCTGTACTATTAATTGCAATAAATCAGGAAACTCCACTGAGGAAAAAATTGCTCTCAATATGTCCTCATTATTATATTCCTCAATTAGCTCTAGGCCCCATTGCAACTGGGAGGCTGAATTTGATGAGCTCGGCTCCACCCCAGTGCAATGCTTATGTCCACCTTACATGTGTACTGCCTTTCCAAAAAAAAATCTGGTTTTGATATAGAGAGCCTGATGCAGGCAGGAACAATGTTACTAAGCAGGAAATATAGGAGCAGCATCACAAGTATGATGGGAGATAAAGATGAAAAAGAATTATGTCAGTATAGATCCACTGATGGCCATGAAAATGTGCTGATTTACATCAACTGTAATCTTTACTAAGGTAAGAATATAAAAGTATCACTGGGAGCATAACAAATGTTTCTTGCTAGGCACAATGGATTACAGCCAGCTATGGATGAGAGTTGCACCAGCGTTTAATTTGGCAAAATAGCTCTAAGCATGGTGTGGCTTAGCAAATGATTTATGTTGCCTTTGTAGGCAGCTGACAGCAGAGATCTCCCAATAAAACCATGTTGGTGAGGTCCAGGAAGAGAAGAGGTCAGTGTGTTTCCAGTCTGGATCCTCTTTTCTGCAACTATAGTGGGAATGGGTTTGTCCTTAGGTTAGCAGCTTGAGAAGGTGGGGAAAATTCATTGCTCTGAGAAAGTCTGATGCAAACTGGCATTGATATGGTTTCCCCTGAGGTGTTTGGAAATGAACCACCACAGCTGAGCTATTTGGTCCTACCGTCTAATTTGACCTCACGTTGGGCTGTAACAACTTGAGCAAATCTAGAGAAGCAGCTCTGGCCCAGCAGAAAGTAATGAACACGCAGTGTGCCAGAGAGATTGTGAAGGTGTGAGCAAACTGTGTATCTCTGAGGAAAAGTATGTGCAAAATCACAGTAGTCTGTATCGATCACTTACCTGAAAAAGCATGTGGTAAGGAAGATCTGGGGGGCTGTTGCATGTCGTATGGCCTGGATCTTCTACACAGAATTGGCTCTGTTTGCAGGCAACAGCACTGACTTGGCAAAGAGGCTACTTTTAATAATTTAAATTATCTAGTTATGAAATATTTTTAGAAGACAGTTATTCAGAGAGAGTCATATTTCAGAGTTATTGACTCTTTCAAATACTTTTTATATTAAAAAACCAAACAAACATCTGGTATGTGGCCCTGGGCAGAGACAAGACTATGGTTCAGATGAATTGTGTGTTCCTGAATTAGTAATTCTCACTGTTGCTTTGCCTTTGAATGTAGCAAGCAGGGCAAGACTGATGACTAAACTGACCCTTAGAAGTACAGGGAAGACATAAATGTCATCTGGAGAAATGAAGCTGGAGCACATGCTTACATGCTTACACATGAGCTAGGCACACAGGAAATTTAAGGCAGCTTCCTTTATGGACAAAGCAGGTATATAATGATAAATATGTAAATACAATTAATACAAAAAGGTGGAGAAGAATATAGGTTGAGAATTTTTCCAGGCATTAAAGCATACACTGAAATCGATAGCAGTGCTGTGGTTAGCACACTGTGAACTCCCCATGTTTTATCTCTGAAGTGATTTGAGATCACCCATCTGCTTTTGTTCTGCAAGCTGGCTGCTCCTTGTGAAAGAAATTGCTCTGTGTATCCCATTAGGACATAGCTGGAAATACTAGCTTGCAATGTTAGATTTCTCTCTATCACAGACCATATGAGTAGACACCACCAAAGGATTCATGTATGGTCTAATACCCTGTGGCACAGGAATATGCCCAGAACAAGTTACCATACTGTGAACGTAAGGAGAGATATTAAAAAACAAGAGTAGGAGTTAGATTTAATTTTTTTCCTTTTCTGGTTTTTCATTTTTACCTTGTTAGCTGAGAGAATAAGGGAGTAAGAAGGGAAAATGGAAGGAGACAATGTTTAGTATAAACTCCTTGCTTTTGACACATACTTGTCTCATTTCTTTCTCTCTTCTGTGTGTGGAGTTTGTCTAAATGTCTCAACAGTGATGCTTGCTAAAGACTTTCTCATATATGATTCTGTTCTCCCTGTCTATACTATAAAAATAACCTTTTCCATGCCAAATGATGACTGCCTTTGGCTAAATTGTTAAAGCTTTTGGGGGATAAAGTGTGGAAGTATAACTGTTATTATATATAAAGAGGGAAAAGTGGTTGTTTTTTCTAGCAATGGGAAAACAAAAGTCTCCTTGCCATGTTGAGGAAGGTAGCAAGATCATCATGTTCTGCATAAATTCACCCTTTTGTTACCTGCAGCGTGACAGCACTGTGTCATTCCAGTCTCTCTGGTTTCAGGGAGAAAAATATAAAACTTAGGCCAAGTTACAAGGATCTGAAAAGTACTGTCTGTATCTCATTATTTTAAAAGTTGGGTACAAATCATCAGAAGATTGCATGTACACAGTTCATTGTTCAGTCTAGGTCTGCAGGTGTTGAGCAGGACTTTTGTCATGCTGTGAACCTGGAGACCTTGGCCCTTCTGGGTGTTCAGGAGGATGTCAACTGGTAGTGAAGCAACATGCCAAAAAGGGCACTACAGCAGATGTTCTTGTAACATTTGGTGAGGAAGCCTGTGGTTGGGAGGTGGCAAGGAAAGATCATTCTTCCATATTTCTGGTTAAAAATGCAAACTGAAGCAAGGACTCACCCAGCTGTGCAGCTGCTCTTGGCTTGGACCACTATTGACCGAGGGTTTGTTGTTTCAAAGAGGGACCTCAGGGTGTTGTCAGGGTTCTTATCAAATGTACTTTGAGGATGGGAATGTGGTAGCAGTCTGTGTGATGCAAGTCAAAAATTAGAGAATGTCATAGAGGTTGAGACAGAAGATGTGGGCATTTAAATCACAGAATTGTTGAGGTTGGAAAAGAACTCTAAGATCATCAAGTCCAGCCTATGACTCAACACCACCACGTTGGCTAGACCATGGCACTAAGTGCCACATCCAGCCTCTCCTTAAACACCTCCAGGGATGGTAACTACACCACTTCCCTGGGCAGTGCATCCCAGTGCCTGAGCACCCTCTCCGTGAAGAAGGGCTTCCTGAGATCCAATGGGGGTGCAGCTGTGTGTCTGCTAAGGGTGCGGGAAGAGAGAGTGTGTGTGTCTGTATGAAGTTTTGAGTTAGTGTGGCTGGACTGTAACCAGTAGCTAAATAAACAGTTTCCCTGAACCTGAGACCAATGGCTTTGCCCATAGGAGCAGCCCTCCGAGGTCCCTTGGGATCCTGGTGTGGGCTTCCCTCTGTGCAGTGCAGGTGATGAAGCAAATCTGAAGTTAAACAAAGTGAGCAAGTCCATCTGAAATACAGTTTATCAGGAGTCAGCAAAAAGCTTGAAAAACTTATATAATCCTGAGTCCTTGTTTTCTTCTTTTAAAGAAGAAGAATCTCCTTCCTTTTTATTTTTTACACGCAACAAGCAAAACTGCCTAAGGTTGATTTTTCTGTTTGCACTTGCTCATTCTAATTTGGTTGTTATTCCACTCTGTTTGCTTCACCAACTTTAATTTCATTTTAGTTTTATCTGATTTTCAAGTCAATATTTTCTTGAAATCAGGGATATTTAGCAATCTGAGGTATCTTTAAAGATCTGAACACAATTAATTTTTTTCAGAGTGACAGGAGGGCTTTGCAGTATATCAGGGCATTGAAAGCAGGTCTTCCCCATCTTGAAAAATACCCTAACTTCTCTATCCCATAAAAAAATTAATACAGTAACCAGGCTGGACAGAGAAACTCTCTTCATGCTGGCCCTCTTCTCACATTTTCTTTTTTTCCCCTTACCTTATCTTCGAGTACCAGCAAGGACTAGATTCTTTTCATGTCAGCAGTGTCCTACAAATATCTTCCCATCTAAAGCCATCACTAGTCATATTAGAACAGAGATTTTAATTTCTGTTTGCTAGCAAGGATAGAAATTGTCTGATGCTTGCTTTTCTGTTGTATTTTTTATCTTATCAACCTTGTTTATATTGTCTCTCCCACTTACTCAAACTCCTGCCCTACTCTGTTAATGATGTGTTTGTTAGTTGTAAAACCATTTTTTATTTTTTTTTAAAGTAAAACACTTAAAAAATAGGGTGAGTAAGAAAAAGGCACAGCATTGATACTATTCCTCCATTATCTCAGACTCAGTTTCACCACCAAATATAATGCAGAGTGCAAATACCCTTCACTTTGATTTGTGATATAGCAGCTCTTGGAAGTGCTTGGTGGGAGAGGTGCTATGCATGTATTTAATTAAGGCCCTAAATTACAAACACTGTGAACAAACAAGACAGAATCAAGACGCAGATGCGGGTCTAAAGATGTGAATAAACACAGGTGCTACCATATACGAGGTCAGTAGTCATGAAAGACTACAGGGAAACCTGCTAACTACCGAACCAGCTAACTAGCAGTCTGTGTTTGGTCCTGTCTTGCACAAGACTCAAGACAGTGGCCATCCTTGGCCTCACTTGAAAAACCCATCATGGAACAAGCTGGAATTAAATAAGTATCGTAACTCTTGTCCCCCATCTCCTCCACTGGACGAGAAAAGTATGTTTATACATGAGCAGTTTTTACTGTTCTTACACTTTCCCACTCTCAGCTAAAGATATTAATGTTATTCTCACAGTATTTATTTATAAAGAAAATTTATTCTGGTTGGGGGGTGACATTTATGCTGATTTTACCACAGCCTTTTCACTGCCTGTGTCTTTTATTATAGCTGTATTTCTTTTGTTGTCTGATGTTCATCCCCTCTTAGAAGTAAAATATTTTATCAAGCTGACCATCAGATGAAACATTTCTTCTGCTAGGTTCAGAATATATTTACGAAGTAGCATTGGAGGAGTGAAGGCATATAACATTTTCAGACAGTGTGCCACAGTATAAGGGTGATAGAGGTTTATGGGAGATATAAGAGAAAGGAGGAAATCACTTCCTTAGGGTGATTAAGCAGATTTTATTTACAGCACAGACTGGACACATGCAAATTGTGTATCCATTAAACACAACAAGGCTTTAGATTTCAGGCAGCTGGAGATGAATGCTTTGGTATTAATTTTCACCTAGCATATAAATGTTAGATCAAGTTAAAGTTTAGTACATATCAAGTATTCTTAAGTTTAAAAAAAAAAGGCACAAAAAGCAAGGATGTTGCAGTTATTACTGCCATCGCAAGTACAATAAATTGAAAATACAGAGTCAAAATTCCAAGACAAGTAAACCATGCAAGAGAAGGTAATGCAAAGCTGAACCGTGCAGGTTTTTTAAGCTCTGCCGTCTAGTTTTTCTTAGGTTCTTTCACACAGTTACTGGAACCAGTGAGAACTGGGAGAAATTAGATTCTTGACCCGCATTTTGCCTCTCCTTTCATCCTCAATCTTAATTCCTAGCGAAGCAATCTGTGCATGGGAAGGGCATGGGACAATGTGTTCAGGGCAGCCTGGGAAGAAGGCAAAGACACCAAAGGTTCTGCTGGAGGTCACGGGAGATGCAGAGAGGCTGAGCTCACTCCTTGGTCTGGCAAAGAAACTACTAATTAGAGTAAATGAGAGGAATGAATAAAAGCCAGCCTGGACCAGACCCAGTGATCAATGAACTGTCATGGTGCCAGTTGCTCACCCAGGCATATTGTGAAATTGCTTTTTGCCTCCTTCAAATTAAATACAGAAATTCCAGCATGTGATTGTGACTTCAGAGTGAATTTCCTTGCTTGTTGGTAGAACACGGACTAACAAAACCTGTATTCGTGTGGGTCTCTGAGCTGACCCCAACTCACAGCATTTCCTACGCAACATCCTATAGTCATCACCCCAAGTTACTGTTCTCCGTAAGGTTCAGATCCTGTAAGTGACATCAACAGGATCCTGCCTCTGCTTGTGCATAACATAAATCAAATGCATTTCTTGAGAGTTGGACTTGTGCCTCTGAGAGTAAATAGGTGAAGCAGGCTGTCTTCTCTGTCTTTGACTCAATACCATGTGTTTTGCACATATTCATCCTCACTCTCTTCCCAATCTCTTTCATAGGAACAACAACAACAAAAAGCTAATGTGTAGGAGATAAAAATCTCACCAGCTTTACAGGTTTCAATTAAACATATCTATTAATTTTATCCTCCTGCTTATTTATAAACACAATTTATTCTTTTCTGCAAGTCATTCAGGTAGCTGCTGCTGCTGTGGAAGTGCTTTCCTTGACTGCATATTTTATTATTGGCATATTTCTTTAGCTACTTTCCATTCGTCCTACCTTAGAAATAAAGTATTTCATTGAAATGTCCACCTGATGAAATATTCCCCTTTAGAAATATATTTATTCAGAGTATTTGAAAAGTATATTTGTATAATATTTAAGGCAAAAAGTGGTGCCAGCAGCAATAAATTAGTAGCAGGCAAACCTGCAGGTTTGTAGGCATTCTCTTCCTGCAATAATACACAGTATGTCATTGTTAGTAGGGATATACATATTCCTATAGATCCCAATTCGGGAAAGACTGATGCACATGAACTGAGTCACATGCTCTGGAAGGGGCTTCAAATGTATGCTGGAACCGCAGAGTGAAGTCTGGGGACTCATAAGGCCGTGTCCTTTATGAGTTTCCAAAGTGAAAGAGCAAAGAGCTTCGGTTAAATACAGAAGTGAGTGTTTATTACATGTGAACATGCTGTTCATTCTAAATTTAAGCATAGCTTTTAATTTAGCACAGACTGCATTGTGCAGTTGCAGTTCAAGCGTATCCCCGCAGCAGAATATCTTAGACCCACGGGGTTTTCACTGGAGTTGAACGCGGTTAGCTGCCAGTGCCTGTGCTTCAGCTAGCAGTGCTGCTGGTGAGTTACCATTCTCTTTAGCTGCATTACAAAGCCTGAAGCCTGGTTTGTTCCACACCCACTGCTCAAGCACGGAAGAGCCAACACACCCCTGTAGCTGAGGCCAGAGGAGTTGTCAGCAGTTCAGCAATGGCTAGCAGGGTGCAGATTCCTGCTCTAATTCATCCACCCGCTCTCAATCTCCTTTCTGTTGCCTCAGTATGTGCTCACCTGCTACAAACTTGTGTGGCTACTCATCTTAAGTGCTGCAAGTTCTGCTTGCGAGTTCTGCTTCCTGAAATGCTATCATGAGACTTCAGTGTGACTGAGCACTTGAGTGTCCTGAATGTGATATACATCATGAATTATACAGGCCAGAAAACAACGTTGAGGTTTACCTCACTGTGTAGAAGCCCATTTCCACAATCTCCTGCTTAATACACTACATTTGATGACCAAGGAACCCTGAAAACACAAGGGGACAGAGTGCAGAGAAGAGCCTGCATCACTGTACTGCTTGCTCTCAGGGTTGCTGTTGTAGGTGTTTTGGCAACTAGGGACTGTGCATGTATTAACACAGACAAGGGACTCCTCTGTGTCTGACTAGCATTTGTAATGGGCCTTGCAAAAGGTAGGCTGCAGGTATTATTTTAGCCTCTTAGTTGACTCATTACACCCCAGATAAAAGCTCTGGAAGCTGGAGGAGAAAAATGCAGATAGATTTGAGGGTAAATAATCACATGCACTGCTCTTTTCTAAAATCGTTGTTACACTGGCAGAGCACAAAAGGAAGCTTTTCTCTTTATATAGAAATCCTTTTTCTATGGTCATTTTATTTTTTTTCTCTCTAATGTGCTCTGAGTTAGGCTTTCCCAGAATGTGCTAAGAAAGAAGAGAGAGGTTTTACTGCTCACAGAAGCCAGGTGCCACCATCTGTCTCTCTAAGGCTTTGTTGATCTTACAAGATGCACCAGCTGCCAGTCCCTTGACGTTTGGGAACTGCTGCCTTTGATGGGCATTTCACTTGGGGTCCCAAGCATCTCATCTCCTTTGCTCCTTGCTGTGGGTGACCAGTAGGATTTCTTTCTCTCTGTACAACTAAAGAATGGTGTGATGTCGCTCCTTAGCAAGAGTTAATGGGGCTGAGGGACAGGGAAATTAAGTATCATATTTGTTTGGTACCGTTTATTGTGCATGTGATAGCTCAGGTCTGTGTTGGCTCAGAGATCCTGCTTTCCCGAATCATAGTATCATAGAATGGTTTGGGTTGGAAGGGACCTTAGAGATCACCTAATTCCAACCGTCCTGCCATGGGCAGGGACACCTTCCACTAGATCAGGTTGCTCAAAGTCGCATCCAGGCCTTGAACACTTCCAGGGAGGGGGCATCCACAACTGCTCTGGGCAACTTGTTCCAGGGTCTCATCACCCTCATAGTGAAGAATTTCTTCCTTATATCTAATTAAATCTACCCTCTTTTAGTTTGAAACCATTGTCCCTCATCCGATCACTACATTTCCTGCTAAAAAGTCCCTCTCTAGCTTTCCTGTACATCCCCTTCAGGTACTGGAAGGCTGCTATAAGGTCTCCCTGGAGCCTTCTCTTCTCCAGGCTGAACAACCCTGATTCTCTCAGCCCGTCCTCATACGGGAGGTGCTCCAACCCCTGATCACATCTCTTCTCTTTTCTCCACAGTAACCTCAATGTAAGCTTTGAAATCTAAATGGTACCAGAATGCTTAACACTATCTCTATTGTTTTGTTGTTTGTTTGTTTTTTCTTTACACTGGTTATCCCAACACTTCTCTTGTAAGATCCCAGTGAAGAGGAGTTGGTGAGTTAGGTCTGCATGTCAGTGGAGCTCCTTTACCAGGAGTACACCTGTTCACCTGTCTGTGTCCCTGTTAAATGCATAGTCCTCTGTCTCCGACAAATAAATCTTTTCTGTGCACAAGCACTAACTGTGACATTACTAGTGGAGGATTATGCTTGCATGCAGTGGGGAGGTAGCAGCGGAACATACACTTTAAACACTTACTGAAGTTCTCGGTTTTGTGTGTCTTAGTAAGATCTATGGAAGGGTGAAAAATGAGGATTTCTAAGTTTAGTATAAGTTAGTACTTACAAGGTGCCTTTCGAAGGCCCCATAGAGTCTTCTCGCTGTAAAAAGCCATCCAGTAAATGAATACTGCTTCTTCAAAAACCTAGTTAGGAGTGTCTCACTGAAATGGAGTTTGAACTTTGAAGGAAGTTTTAGATTAAAAACAAAGGTTTAGGTCTAGCATGAGCAGGTGGATGTAAAATTTACTGGTTTTTTCAGTGCCTGTTTTCCAGTGGCCAGCCAGATTGACCCAGACACCCCATCTGCTGGCGGCGGGGTACCTGCTTCCCTGACACTGGGCTCAGGTAGCAGACGACCTGCTGTGGGTGGGAACATTGGCCGGATTCAGAACACTTCCTCACATTTTCATTCCTTTTTATGGCTTTACCTCCCAGTTGTGCCCGTCAACACACACCTAGCATTACAGTCAGCTCAACTGTGGCTCTCTGCAGGGCTAAGGCTGTGGTTTGTGATGCAGGTGTGGGTGAGGAGCCTTGGATATCCACTCCAGTTTCCTCTGTTGAAGGCAGCTAAAGCATGTCTCCAGACAGCCTTTCTTCTCCTCCTCCCCTCGCTGGGATTTTTGGACACAAGATTTGCTACAAGATGCTTGCTGCTCCTCTTACCACTTTTGTGTAGTTCTTGTTAATTGTTTTGCAGCCACTTGCAGCACTTCATGGAGGGTGAAAGTAGGAATCTCCTGAAATGAAACTTATTGTCTTAGAAAGAAGTTTTATAGCAGTGAAGTGTTTAGGCACAAATGTCTTCAGCTATTTTGTTTATGTATATTGGTGCACTACCTGTGCACTTGATACTGTGGTACCCAGAGTTCAGACTGTAAGGTGGAGCAGCACAGTGCTCATATTGTTAATTTTTCATCTTTGGCCTTTTCTTTCTAGCTCTCTTGTTAAAACTCAGCTGACTTAAAAAGATGAAAAAAAACCTGAAAAATCCCCAAACCTAAACCACCACTCAACATTGATTTTAGTACCTATCCAATAATTTATATTAAAAAAAGGGGGAGATCTTACTCAATTTTTTGTAAAACACTCGTATTTTTACCCTACTGCCATGCCAATCAGCACTTGTCTTTTGTGTGGAAGAATGAAAGACTAAATATTGAATAGGCATAGGCAGCATCTAGTCAGTAAAAATATTTATCCTTGGATATAGCTAGACACACCAGAGGGTAAGGCTGGGATACTTAAACTGAGAGAGAGAATTCCTGAAATCCTGCTGGCGATCCCAACAATGCAGAACACAGTGCAGTGTCTGTAATGACAGATAAAGGCAGTGAGTATGCAGGAAAAACATTTCCAGTTCAATTCTCTATTTGTAATCCTTTCTAAAATTTTCTAAAACATCCATTATTTGGGGTGGCATATTTGTACAAAACTTTGGAAAAATTTCTGTACTGTATTTTAAGATACATTTTAATTAATATCTGCGTTTGAAACGAAACCCTTTGTCTTCAAGCAGTGAAAGAGAGACAAAGAACAATCACAAATCGTGAATATTTTTACATGCTATGGTGCATTAATATAGTCAGGTTTTTTCTATTAGAGATTTTGATTATTAAAAATACAAATTGTCTGATTAATTATAAATTATAATTTGATTTATAAGATGATGTTACATATTAAATAATGCCAGATGGTGCCATGAGGGCATTAGCTCCCCGTAATAGATTCTGCATGACAAGGGAATTAAAAGGGGATAGAGTCCGGCGACCAAATTAAATAAAGAAGAGAAAACTGCCAGAATAAAAACAATTTCCAAAGCATTTCTCTCTCTCCCTCAGTTTTTTTTTTTAATAAAAAAGTTAAACATTAAAAAAACCCACCTCAAAACCCACTTAATTTTTGTTATGCATTCAGCATTTATAATTACAGTAGGACTCCAAAGGCAATACAGCATGGACTAAATTTTCAGTAACTTCATGTGCCTTATAAGCTTCCTTCAATATGTTTGCATTGGTTAGTAAAAAAAATCTTTTGTTATGTACTATCATTTGAAAAATGTTTCTGGATTTAGAGAAGCCAGATTTGTTACTTGTACTACTCCTAGGTAAGACAGATCTCTGTCCCCACCTTAGCACCAGTGGCTGAGGAACATCATTGCCCTCAAGTGCAGTTTCTCTTCCTAGGCAGAATTAAGTGCTACATTGATTTTACTTATAAAGATGGGTTATAAGGACCAAGATATATGCTTATACACAGAATGATCTACTAAATGTGAATGATACTAGTAAAGTGAAATGTGAAATGGTACTACTAAATTGAATGAAACAACTTCCTCTCCCAAAGGTGTGAGGGGGGGAAAAGAATAGAGTATGCAAATACATAAATTAAAATTCCAGTTACACAGACAATGTTAGCATTAAATTATAAGGGATTTTAAAGTAATTTTCAGTGTTGATTTTTAACAGAAGTTGCCTGTGTTAAACTCATGTGAGGAGATTCTACTTCAGCACTGACCTGAGTATCTCTCTTCTCTAGACCCTTAGTTCTGGCTTCATGTCAGTTCAGTGTACTTAAACATCTACGTCTGCCTATGCTTTTCTTTGCTGTGGTTATTTCCCCCATGTCTTGCACCTTAAAGAGATATTCTGGAGTCAGCTAAAATATGCATCTTATAATTGCTACCTTTATCATGAGTAGTATTCATTAAGAGATGGCTTGTTCTTTGCCCAGTGGTCACTGTTATGTGACCAGTGTATGCTGGTGTAGTAGTATCCTCCAGAGCATTCTATTTGCAGCTGCCTCACCAAGTATATTCTCATACACTTCTAGTTTTAAGTTTGGTGTTCTGATTTGATGTCATTTGTTGAAAATATACAAAGACATTCCTTTTCCATCTTGCTGTACATGGATTCTTCTGTACCAGGAACACAGGGAGGGTGTAGAAGAGACTGAAAGTTCTGTTAAATTATCCTTGATATGATCTGCACTAAGCATTTGAGGAGCCTGAAAAAGTCTTTTGGCTTAGCAAGTGTCTACTTCCTCTGGGAGCTGTGCTTCTTTCTATTTGCTATGTTTTTGGTGTTTTTTTTTTTTTAAGAGAACAGTGAAATAGTAAGGCTATCTTTCTTGAATTCAACCTCATGTATTTTATTTTTAAGTGTCTGGTTCAAGAGCACCAATATTTTTTCTTGAGCTCTCATGTTCTTTTTTCTGATATATCATCCTTCTATTGAACAATGACTGATGACTTCAGGCTCTGCCTAATATGCAATGTTTATAAATGAATCAGAATAGCAACGTTGCACGTATTTGCATGAGAAGATAATATAATGAAGTTGAACCAATTTTATCTCTGAAATTCCCTATTTAAAGTGCACTAGTCTTCAATGTAAGATGATACAAAAAGTGCTGAGCCTGAACTTTTTGTCTTAAACCTGGAATTTCCACTCTAAGTGATTCCGGTATTTCCAAATTTCTCTTGATATTGAATAAAACACAAAGTAATATTCTCAAAAAATTTATACAGGAAGGGAGGAAACATTATTTTATTTTATTTTGAAACTACCTTAGTAAGATATCTCTTCCTCATAAGATTAAAACATTTTATTTGAATGTTTCATTTTGACTTTTATGTTATGCTATAGTTTTAATCTAATAAACAGTCTATGTAAAGGTGAAATGAAGAATTTCAGTCACTAAGAAAATTCTAGTAATTCTGGTACCAATACAGAGAAAAAACTTACTTCAGTTGCAGTGTTACGCTATTTCAGAAGTATTTTCTGTTGAAAAACACTATTTTTTTCATTCATTTCTAAAAAGTATGTGTTTGCAAGTTCTTAATTGGTGGCTTTCATTTAGTAATCAAAATTCATAGAACTTGTATATTCCTACTCAGTCTCTGTGTACCAAAGACAGTAGCAAGAATTGTCTGAATCTCCTGAATTTTAATACAACACAGTTTTTAGCAACTTGAAAAAAACGCATTATGTTTTACAAACTGCTTTGTATACCACTAAGCTTCAAGTAAAGACAACTAAGTTAAACTTTCTCATGGTTAGAAGGTGTTTCCTGGAACTGTCCAACCTCAATTTATAATCTTATTGCATTTTACAAGAACCTTGTAAGATCTTATTTGATCTAGTCTGGAAACACAAGTTGCTCTCAGGACACCTCACAAGCATGTGTGTATGTACTCATATGCATGTTTTTAGTACTTACAAGTAAGGTAATTGGTACTTTAAAACAATCCTCACACCAAAAGAACCCACCATGTTACAACAGCAAAGAGTGGTGGTGTCTGTTACTCAGTAAGCTGTTTAACCCAGAGTTTCCTTCCCTCATGGAGCTTCCTCCCTGTGTTTTCTTTGTGAACTAGTCTTCTTCTACAACTTTCTCTCTCTAATTTCATGAGGCATAGGGTCTCTGCAATTTATTTTCAATTATCTACATATTTAAAAGGACTCCCAATCAGCTGGAAAAAAAATACAAGCAGGAAAATAAAACAATGTTGATGACTCCATCATTTGCTATTCTGATCCTGACCTACGTTACTGAACGAATAAATGCTCCTGCCCAGTTGAGGCTGGACTGCTCAAGATGCAGTGTGGTTCAGAGGCACTTGGGTCTTTGATTTGCTTCCTTCTGGAAGAAGAGACAGCCCGTATAGCATGAGCTGACTTAGGTCAGCAAGATAGAATGGACTGGAAGAGACCTTTGCCTGCTATATTGCCTGTGCATTTCTAGCTGGTCTTCTAAGACAGTTGCAGAGGTAAGCAGTAAGAGTAGGAAGTAAAAAAGACAGGATGTATGAGAAGGATCAGTACAAAAGACACTGAAAGCTTTAGAGAAGTGAAGATAAAGAGAAAAGTGGAGGGAGGTCACTCTCCATCATCTTTGGTAAGTCAT
>NW_009730490.1:0-29758 GCF_000703405.1 Apaloderma vittatum
CTTGACCGGAAAGTCAACTGTGTTGTTGAGTGGGTTTTAAAGTCTCCCCGAAAGAGGTACAGGGTACAGCCGTCTCTCTGGGTGGTGGCTGTAGGAGCGTGGTTTTTACAGGTTAAGGTGCTGTGTGTCGCTGCACTCTGATCACCGGTGGCACAGCAGCCCCGCCGGCTCCACAGACTTTTTCAGACATACAGAGCCAACTTGGCAGTAGCTGATGTCCCTTGGTAACTTGTTTTACTTAGGTGCTCGCCAAAGGCAGGTGTGCCTTTTTTTTTTTTTTTCCCTGTTGAACAGCCACACTTTTTTTTACAGCAAAACACCTTCCTTTATCCTGAGGTATTCTGGTTTGTCAGTATGCTGATCTGGTTTTACCTAAATTTTAGTCTTTTGAAAGGAGATCTGCATGTGGTCGTGTTCCCTAGGAAGTGAAACAATAGATGCCTCCAAAGCAATCCAGAAAATGAAGGGAAGTGCTTTCTGTTATGTCAGACAGAGACTGGGAGTGGAAGAGACACTTATTTGTATTTCCGGGTTTAATAATTGGAGGTGACGGACTATCCTAATGTTTTGATTTATTGTCCAGGAAACATAAGTACAGCACTTCTAAATATTGTTGCTTGCTTAAACTTAAATCTGTTCAGAGCAAATTTTGCAAATGTTTTTGAAGGGTAGTTTGTTTTTCTAAGGAGCTGCCTCTGTGGGTGTGCACCAGGTTACCTAACTAGTTTTGGTTGGACTGGCCTTAGACTATTTTTTTCTCTAGCAGGGAGATGAACTTGCCCCAAGTCCTCAAAAAAAGTGATCAGTTTTTGTCAAAGTCAGCTTGCTGAACTGGTTTATACCCTGTTTGCGTAGGTGCCAGTACAAGCCTAGGCAGAGAGAGAATGGACCCTGCAGCCAGGAGTGGAAATAAGGCGTAGGGAGATGGTAGCTCCTCAAATGTAACTTTAGAGCCATGTGAAGTAACCTACCTTGTCTCTCTTATGACAAGTGTAAAACGCCCCAAAATAAGCAAGCCTGGATCTAAATTCTGGCAAAGTGTACAGTTGTCATAAGAGATACTTATTATTGAACAAATCTGAGTAACAGTGCCTCAGATTCTCTGCTTTTAAAAAGGTATATGTACTTGTGCAAATATTAAAAACTGCAAACTTTTTTTTGAATGGGACCAATTTGCTTGCTTTTGAACTCCAGAGTGGCACAGATCTATAGGATAGGAATAGACATTAAACACTGCAACAGTGTTGTTTCCTAAGCAGTGGTTAAATAAATGTCATTTTGGGGTTGTTTTTTTTCTGATAAGTAGATTTTGTCATTTGTTTAACTGTATCCTAGCTGCTCCTCACTGAAATGGTCAAAATAAAATTCTTGGCATAGTGTAAGTTAAGATTTGTGTTGTGTTAGGCCATAAGAGCCCCAGGTATATTTTGATCTTAATTCCATTAAAGTAGCTACTCGTCCTTTTCAGGATACTCGTAGGTTAGGAGATTGAAATCAAGTTTTTGTGTTTAAAAAACAGTATTCTTATATTTACTGTTGTTCTAGGCAAAGTTAAGAATGTGTACCTATTCCCACTTGGAGAAGAGACAACTAAGTTTATTGGTTCAGGGTTTTGCTTAAAGGAGGTTATAACAGTCTAAACAGCTTAATGAGATTCTGGATTTCTTGTTTCTCCCTCCCTGTCTACTCTTCTTCCCCAGTTCCTGTGGGTTATGCACGTGAGCGGAGCATAATTATATACCCTTCTCAAAAGGAATTTGTAGCAGGCTATTAAAATGCGTGACAGGTGATTACGGGACAGGAATGTGCGTGAGAGATTCCAAGGAGAATCCCTTGGTTAGGAATGAGGAGGTGGTGATTTTGGTGCTTGGTATATCACAGTAGAGCCCTAAACTCTGATTTGAATTCTCTTGTACTGAAGATACCTGATATTTTCTTCAAATAGCATGCGATTTCGCAGGGAAAGAAAGATACTGAGTTGTCTGTGAGAGGAATAAGGTTGAGCTGTGGAAAGCAAGATGCATAGGTATGTTTGCGTCTTACTCCATTTATTCCCAAAGCTCTGAAAACTAGGATTTTAATTTCTATGTGCAAATAATGCTTTGGAGTGATACAAACCACACCTAGAACTACATTTAAGAAACACTTGCAGCTAATGTGTTTTGGGTTTTTTTGAGGAATTAATTGTACGGAGTGTACCTGACAGTAGATGGAGGGGCGTTGCTGATGGAGGGGTGCAGAGAGGTTTTCGAGGAACCCAGCTGCCCTTATTCCTAATTGGAGCCATGCTCCCTCCTTTTATAAGGTACCCTTAGAGAGATGAGTAAGAAGAATACTACTAACCAGATGCAGGCAAGAAAAATAGATGGAAGAGGAATCAGCCTGCTTTTTAAGTTTGTTTCCATTAAGGCATTATAAGATATTTTTATAAGCTGATTTTCTGCCCTCCTTTCTCTCTCCCAGTCCTACCTTTATAGGTATGTTCATTTTGTCTGGAAATTCTGTTTCTGACCTAAATCTTCCACTCCTCCTCCTCCTCCATGTTCTTTGAGATACTGTCTTTCAAAACAGTCTTCTTTGTGCCTAGAAATTGTAGAGTGCTTTGAGTATTGAAATTAGGTTCCTGTTAATGCAACTGATTTAAAGGCTTTTCTCAGTAACTCAGCTGCTGCAGGAGAAGCACATTTGGATTTGGTCTTAACAGAATTCCTGAGATAAGTGTTTCTTCGTGTTTTCAGGGGTGTCAGTGTCTTGAGTGTCACCGGACTAGAGAGCTTTACATTCTTGCAAGTAACTCTTCTCCAAATAATTCTTGAAAATATTTGTGCAAGTGCATAGAACTTGGTACATGTGGAAAACATACTATTAAATAGCAAGATAATTTATTAAGGAAGAGAGCCTCGTGTAATGTATGTTCTGAGTATTGATCTGTAGGCAGCATTGCAGAGCAATACTTAGTTGTGAACTAAGTGTAATGCCTTGGCAAATAAATGTTTTATCAGATAAAATTAAGTATATGTAAAACAAACAAAAGATCTATTATGTGATGTCTTAAATTAAGCCAGTAAGTGAAAAAAAAGAAGTTGAGATTGTTGTCAAATTAGTGAGTAGCAGAATTTCTGCTACTGTATTTCCTTTGCTTGTGATCATATATGAGGTTTAGAAGTTGAATCTACTATTTTTTTGCTTGAATCTTAATATTCAATATAGCATTCTGAAGTGTATTAACTTATGCAAGCACTTTCAATTTTATTCTTACAAGGCTTTCCAAAACTAAATAGAAAGTTCTGAGGTCATACCTGTTTTTAGACTTTAGGCTGTTATATTGACCATTAATTGGATGCTAACAATTTATTCTTTGACAGCATTGCAGAAATTCAGAAAGATGTGGAATATCGACTGCCATTCACTGTAAACAACTTGACAATTAATATTAACATGTAAGTAGAGTGAGGTATCTCTATGCTAATCTTGAAAATTAAAATTGCTCTCAAAAAAAAAAGTAGTGATAGAATGTAAATGGCTTCCTTCTCATAACTAATTTCAGGAACAGTGACCTGGATTTGTATTAGTAGTTATAGTGATGTGAGTGAAACTAGTTCTGATACAGATGCTAAGCTGAAAACAAAACTGTTATTTTGCTGTGCTGAGCTTCAAAGGTACCTACGTGTTTCTAGTTGAAAGTAGTAGGAGAAAACACTTGAGGGTTTCTGATGAATTCAAATCCCCTACAACTGAAAATAATAATTTGCCAGTCTGCTGTAACTCATAGCTCTTAGCCCAGTGAAGCTTCTGGATGATAACTTAGGTGGTTTTTTGTAACATTTCCTGTGAATTTACTTTGAGGAGTGCTTTTGCTCTGACATATATTGATGGTATTCTATTTTCAAGAGTTTTTTATTCCTTTAGCCTCATAATTTGCCTGTTATTCTTGCAGGTTGCACTGCATTTTGTATTAGAAAATATTTTTGTTATGCTACAGGGTTTTTTTGTGTCTGTGGACATAATTCCTTCTTTGTTATACTATAATTCTGCCCAGTAAATACTCTCTTTAGTTCCATGGAAGTCTGGTATTCTAATCTGTTTGACCTCTAATTTTGCAACTGAATAATCTCTTTGTGTACTTGGTTCACATATTTTGCACCATAAATCTTCCTGTGGGAAAGTAAATTTGTGTAATTAATAGTATTTTTTCTCTGTGTAAGAAGCCTTCTTATGCAAACTTTATCATGAAGTGTAGCTGTAGTAACAATTATTCCTATATTTGCAGCTTGCTTCCACCTCAGTTTCCTCAGGAAAAACCAGTCATCAGTGTTTTCCCACCTGTGAGACATCATTTAGTGGACAAGCAGGGAGTATATGTGACTGGTCCACTAATAAGTAACGTACGTATAATTTGTGGATTCACATGTGTCTACTGTCAGCAGCATTTTTAATACGTCACACTAGATTATTGCTAATACTTCTGGTGAAGAAGACTAGTACAGATCCTAATCCCTCTCAAACTGTATTTTGAGAAGTCTGAAATAAAAAATTCAGTAGTGTTCAGTATACTTCTTTTTATTCTTTCATTGCTACTGCGTATTCCATGTATCTATAACTAATTTAAGTTTTGATGCCTTATAAAGTTTCTATCACTTTTCTTGCTAATACTAATAGCACAGTTCGTGTGTCTCTAGAGTCTATTCCAAATACAGGAGAAGGATGCTTTAAGAATGTTCTTTCTACTCTAATCCTATTAGAAAGATGTCAAGGTTTTAGCTCTAATATTCAGGATTTTAGTATGCTCTTTGTGTTTTGGGGTTTTTTGTTGTTTTGTCTTGTTTTTTCCTTTTCTCTGCCAACAAAGATGTGATAGTTTTCAGGATGGAGGTTTAGGGGAGGTTGTCACTTTTTTCAGAATGCAATTAATGCTTTTTGTCTCAAATGTTGTTTTTTTTTGTTTGTTTGTTTTTGTTTTCCCAAATGTAACTTGGTAACTAAGGTGGATTTTTTTTTTTTATTGCTCATCAGAAATGTTGTACTTGATTGATTCTCCATTGCTAATGGAATATACAAAATGCTTTTAGTTTGTTTTTAGTTGTGGGTAGCTTGATCACTTTGTTTGGAGCTAACACACTGTCTACATTAGCTGATATGTCTCTGAAGTAGCTTCCAGCACTTCTGTGTGGGTATAATAAATGATTGAGTTCAGCACATTTTAAAACTGTTGGATTCCAGGCATAATTTTAGTTCTGCATAGTGTTTCATTTTTTGTTTTTACCAGTTTACAATGCACTCAGATCTTGGAAAAATTATTCAGAGTTTACTGGATGAGTTTTGGAAGAATCCTCCAGTTCTGGCTCCTAGCTCAACATCATTTCCATAGTAAGTATCTATAAACATGTTGAATGAAACTATGTGTATTAACTTAATTGGTTTCACCTCTTTTTAAAAAATGTATTAGGGAGGGAAGGAGCAGGATTGTTGTAGTGGGTGACATAGATTACCTGCCTTTGCACGATTTCACACTCATGCTTGATGACATGATTGTTTTGAGAAGAAACACTACATTTCATTGGAATTACTGCGGATGTGAGTTTATATGCTTCTATTTTCTTGAAAAAGAATAAACGTTTATGTTATCAGATGAAATTTTGAACTTGCTGTAGATGATAATTGGAGCAGTGTTGTTCTGTTTATGATCTCTCAGGCTTAGAGGCAGTTTGTGTTGCACAACTGTGCAACAGAAGTTGTGCAATTTAAATAATTGTATTAATATGCAAAAGTGGTCTGGGACATTATAGGTATATCAGGGCAACTGTGGTTCTCATGGCTGCTGATGATACTGGGTTTAGATGCAGCTGCAATTGTGAATTTAAAAGAAAGTAATTAATATTATTTAGAAGCAATTATGTGTGTGTTGCCAAAGCTGTTAAGTGCAATACCGTAAATAGGAGCTAATGTACAACACAGATGCATTTCTCAGGAAATTTAGATGGAAACAATTTCAATTTACATTCTCACAAATTTTTGAAAAGTAGTTTTATGATTAAGAGCATGAGTAATAATTTGGCTGCTATACAAGAGTATAGTTTAATGGACTTGGATATTATGTTCTAGTATAAGACAAAGTAGACCTACTAAATTGGAAGTAACTGAGAAGAGAAAATGCACAGTTTATTATGTTAATTTAAAAATTCAATCTTTTATCTTATATATGGTGTAGTAATTATAATTCAAATTATAAGCAATGTGATGTAAACAGGTGGTTGCTCATGGTTCTGGGTTTTTTTTGTTTGTTTGTTGCTAGCCTTTTCAACAAACCAGCTGGAATGCCTCCTTATGCTCCTCAGGGGTTTCCATTTCTTCCTCCATACGCAACTCAAGAAACAAATAGAACAATGACAGCTGTGCCCATCGCTGAATCAGTTTCTTCAAGCTACACTACAGACAAGCCTGCTGCTCCCTCTTATGGCTTGATTGCTGATCTGCCACTACCTGTTCCAACAGCAGAATCAGTGCTTCAGGTCTGTGCTCTCAAATTTGCTGCTTAAGCTGTCAGACTCTGGGTACAAGTTCCTTCAAGGGCACACAGGGCATTGCTGCAAAACTCACGGGAAGAGTGTGAGTGACTGTGCTTCATTGTTTTGTTGGTGCTAGGAAAATGAATTTGGCATTCTGCCTTCGATCAAAAGTTTTTTAGAACAAACTTGAAGTCAGAGCAACGAGTTTGCCTTTCTGAGTTTCAGTGAAACTAGGGTTATGCTAAATATTTTTGAGTGTACTGGGTGTTTTTGGAGCTGCGCTGCCCCACAGTGCAGCTGTGACTGTTTCTCCAGCCATAGAAAATGAGATCCTTTTCTCTAGATGGGATTTCCTGCACAGAACATATCAGGTGAGAGCTATGTGCAGTCTCAAGCCTTTATGTGTGTTTATTTCTTGTTTTCATGCTTAAAATAGCTTCTCTTCATGGATCTTATATGTGTGTACTCACAAACTCCTTCTCACTGATGCACTCTGAAAGGATTTTTTTTTAATGTCCTCCAAAAATTTTATATCTAAATATTTAGTCTTTCATCAAATCCTGTCTTTAGCAAGAAAAGCTTTCCTAATCTTGGAAATGACACTTTTCTGCCTTTGTTGAATTTAAAATTTCTACATTCTGTGAAGACAGACTGGTTTTTAACTTGTCAAAAAACTTTTTTTCCTGAGGGACTATAGCTTTAAAAACCACATGAAAGAGATCAAAATGTCAATCTCTTTCTCTGTTCTCACTTGCCTGAGTTATACTCCTCCTGCATGTTTCCTGGGTCATCCAGCTGTTGTCAGATGGGAGGTATATCAAGTCAAAATTATTTTCCTCAAAAATTGACTTATCTTCTGTGACATGCCACCCCAACCAGCCACCAGTATTTTGTTGTCATGGTTGAGTTGAGGTTCACAGACTTAGTGCTACTGCTTCTTCCTGCTTTTCCTACTTCTCTTGTTCCTGGCAAATACTTGTCTCCAGCTTTAGATTAATCAGGTTAAATATTAGCAAAACTCTCTTCAAAAAATCTACTAAGCATTTCTAAACTTTGGTTTAGGTTGGCCAGAATGGATTTACTTACAAGATGCCTGATGTTCCTGATACATTTCCAGAACTCTCAGAACTAAGGTAAATTTTCAGAAAGTAGCAAAACTTTCCATAGTCATCTGAAGGCAATTACTGCTGGTCTGTATCTGATTTTTGTCAAAAGTCTATACATCATGGTAAGGTTTTTGTAGAAAACTCACCAAATTCTAGTCAGAAAGTAAGCCAGCCTTATATGCAAATGCAGTATTTGTTTAGGCCTTTCTCAACAGTAACAATATGATTCAGCACTAAGAGAAAGAGCATTTATTTTTCTTCTCCTAATTATCAGTGTCCTGTTGTTTTCTGGGACCTTGACAGGGACTTTAATTTATACTAATAGAATAAGTGTTACTTTGGAAGGGGGAAGGGGAACAGGGAAATGGACTTTAGACCGGATCACAAATTACATTCTCTTAAATTTGAAAGAACTGTAGCACTGGATAAACAACGAATCACTTTGTGAACAGCTCAGTGTGTGCGGTGAGGTTGGGTTAGATAAATCCAGTTGGTATATGTGCCGGATGTTCAGTGCAATTCACTTCTACATCTAAATACTTCGTACACATATTACGCAAATATTTGCAGTAAAAGTGTATCTTGTCACAATTAAAAAAAAATTGTTAGTTAATTGTTCCCTGCAATTTGCTTGGATCTAAAGAGACAGCCTCCTAGATCAGTTACCTGGGGCTTGAGTAGCGTATACATTCGCCGTTGACTCTGAAAGGGTCCCAGGAGACTGATTTCTTTCTGATGTCACATCTTTATGGTGGTGTCAGAGTTTAATGATTAAAAACTCTGCCTTTTCAAAAAGGAAAATATTTTTGGCAAGAAGAATTTCTGAGTTGTTTTTTTGTTTCCTTTGACACCTTCCCAAGTTGCCTAATCTAGCTAAATCAGCTGTAAGTTCTAGCAGCATCCTTATTATATAGCAGAAGGTTAGGGGGCTTGGCAAGGGGAGAAGTGTAATTCGTTTAAACAAAACATTCTCATCAAGCTGGGTCCTGCCAAGAAGACTGGATTAAGATTCCAGTCTTAATTAGTAGTTGAGTTAAATCACAACTGGTATTGCAGCTGTTCTGAGTAGCTCTGTTGTGTGTAGGTGGCAGTGTTTTGGTACCTGGGGAGCTGCATGGGTGGCCTTTGTGAGAAGCGACCAGGGGCTGTCCCCACGCCAGGCGCAGCTGGGTTGGCAGCAGACCCACTGCAGGACAGCTGAGTTGCTCCGTGAAGCGGGTGGTGCCTCTGTGAAAACAGGCTTGAAAGAGGGCAAATGCCTGTGAAGAAGTGCAGATTGACGGGAAGGGTGGAAAAGTGTGAGAATCCTGTGAACACCAAGGCTGGAGAAGAAGGGGGAGGAGATGCACCAAGTGCCAGAGCAGATACTCATCTGCAGCCAGTGCAAGTTTTGGAAAAGACCACAGTGAAACAGGTGTCCCTGCATGTAGCCCATGGAGTGCACTATGCTGGAGCAGATATCCTCGCTGCAGTCCGTGAAGGACCCCACATTGGAACAGGTGGATATGCCCTGGTGGAAACTGCAGCCATGGAGAGCCCACACTAGGACAGGCTCTCCTGCCAAGAACTGGAGACCGTGGGGAGGGACCCATGCTGGAGCAGCAGCAAAGGGAGGAGGAAGGAGCAGCAGGGGCAAATGGTTCAGGACTGACTGCAACACCTGCAGTTCCTGTGCTGCTTGGGGCGGGGGGAAGTAGAGGAGTTGGGAGTGAAGGACTGGAGTTGAACCTGGGGAAAAAAGGAGTGAGTTGGTGTAGGTTTTGTCTTTCTTTTTCACCATCTGACCCTTACTGTAGTCAGCAATAAATTAAATTAATTGTTCCCAAGTTGAGCGTATTCTGCCTATGATCATAATTAGTAAGTGATCTCTCTTTTATCTCAACTCACAAGGTTTTTCCCTGTATGCTACTGAGAAGGGAGACTGAAAGAGCAGCTGTGTGGGCATCTGGCAGCTGGCCATGGTCAACCCCTGTAGTAGTATTAAAATTCACTGTAGGGGAAGTAAGGCTTGAAATGAGAGATACTTTTTAACACCTTGCCTTTTAAGCTCACTGCTGCAAATAGTAGAGCCTGCAGTCCAGGAGAAAGGGCAAAAATAAGTGTTGTCTCTCTGTAAAGTGCCAATAAATGCCTCAAACTTTTGGCAGAAATTTGTAACTCTGCATGTCTGCTTTTAGCTTTAAATCTACTTTCTTTCTGTTTGAACATAGTATATCGCAGCTGACCAATATGAATGAGCAAGAGGAAGTGTTACTGGAACAGTTCGTGACTCTGCCACAACTGAAGCAAGTCATTACTGACAGAGATGAGTTAGTGAAAAGCATTGAAGAGCTGGCAAGTAAGATATCAAAACATTAGCGTCTGCGTCTGTGTTCTGCAAACTGGATCCTTTAAAAAAAAGTACTAATGGTGACTTTATTTTACAGAAAAAAACTTGTTGCTGGAGCCTAGTCTTGAGGCAAAAAGACAGACGGTGTTGGATAAAGTGAGTGAACAATAAAATCTTTTTCAGAAATACTAGCTGTAATATTCTGTGTGTTTTCAGGTGTAAAACGTGGGTTTTTTTCTTCTTCCTTACAGTATGAGCAACTCACACAGATGAAAGCAGCCTTTGAAAAAAAGATGCAAAGACAGCATGAACTTAGCGAGGTATTATCTCTGTATCATATTATCCTTTAAGAATACTTAATAAAACTGAAATTTAGATTTGTATCTTAATCCATAAAGGATATTCTTCTGGTTAAACTCCACATTAAATAAATATGGAATACGACTCAGTTTGAAAGCAAAACAGTGTTAAGATTGCTCTACTGGGTTTCTTGGTGGCGATTTTTGGCTTGCTGTTGTTTTTTTTTACATGCTACAATAGAAACAGAGTTGGAAGAAGGGCCTGTGATGAGCATTTAGAGCTCTTCTTAAGTATAACCCTGGGTCAAATCAGTTTCAAGAATAGAATAATTTTTAAAGAGGGATTGTTTAATTAATATTACCCATTTAACATAACGGGCCTGTAAAATCTTACCAGATAAGAAATTATTAAAACCGTTGCTTTAAAAACTTAAATTCTGTGATTCGCTGGGTGTGCTTCTTTGGGCAACATTTTATATGTGCTGTCAAATTTTGCACATTCTAAAGCACAAATAGGGTAAAGTCATTACTTCAGAAAGCAATCTGGGGAAGGAGAATCATTTCCTAGTATGCTTACCAGGTTATGCCTTAGAAGATACAACTTCTTATAACCAGTTTCTCTACTGAAATCTTCATTATTTGCAAGACTTGTCACCTGAATAGAACAGTCCTTCAAAATAGCGTGCACCTGAATTTCAAAATGCCCCAAAAGTAGCAAAACACAACAAGCACAAAGTTATATGAGAACAAACAGAGTCCTAATGCCTCCTTTCTGTGTGTTGTAAGTTGGCTTTAAAGTAGATGGAGGTTGTTGGCATTAAGAAACTTTCTGTTTCTGTAAGAAACCACGTAAGAACAGGACACAATACCCCACTGCTGTTATGTTGCCTTTTAGTTTTTCTAAGGTAGTTGTGCTGATGCAATTTAATGGTGGTTCGGAGGCTGAGAACTGGGGAGTTGCAGCTGGATTTTTTTGCTGTTTTTCCAGATATGCTCTATCTTTATGTATTAGTTTTCACTGTGCACTAACCAGTATTTCCTGTTATCTCTCCTTCAAAGTTCCAGACAAGGTTTTTTACTTGCACTGTGCGTGAATTTTAGTCATCTTCTATTAGAGCAAACTTTCATTATTTTGCACAATATTATTTAAATTCTGATTACATTACAGTTTTACAGTATGTAAGTAAAATATTATTCATAGAGTAGATGAAGGGGCCAGTCCAAGCATCTAAAATTTATAAATATCTTAATTTTGCAGTTCTGGCTCTGTACAGACTCATAATGAAGATGTGAATCACATCCTGATTAACTGCCCAAGAGGAAAAATAATGAAATTATATACAATAAACAGAAATAAGGTTTGAGGTTTATAAGAACAGAATAATGAATATCCTGGTTTAGATTAGCAGCCCATTTACTTCTTGAATAGGTGCTTTTTCCTTTCCCCAGTCATTTCAGGGGTATCTAAAAGCTGAACAGTAAGTGGTTTTTACCTTTTTTATACTTCTCAGGTTCACTACTGTAGACCCTATTTCTTGAAGACACTTGAAACACCAGTTCTACTCAGAAATCATGCACTAAGAACTTGTCAGATTTTTTCTAGAGTGTAGGGTAAAAGTTGAAAAGCTTTATACATATGTGAGTATGATTGTCAGTCAAGACCTAAACTAGCCATACTTTTCTAGTTTAACAAGCTCTAATGTTTATTGGAGGTAAAGCTTCATTGGTCACTGAGGCTTTTTGTAATAATAATGCTCTCTTCACATATTCTATATTTATATAGTCATTTATCTTCTTGGAAATGTAGATTTTGACGAACAACGTAATATTACATAGGAGTTTTTATTTTCTTAGAGTTGCAGTCCAAGTGCTCTGCAAGCCAGACTTAAAGTAGCTGCTCATGAAGCTGAAGAGGAATCTGACACTATTGCAGAAGATTTCTTGGAAGGCAAAACAGAAATAGATGACTTTCTTAGTAGTTTTATGGAAAAGAGAACGGTATGTAATGCACAAGTCATTCTAATCTGAGAGATATACAACACATTGTGAATAAATTTGAGCAGTTCTGTGATACACAATAGTACTTTAGTAAGCAACAACAGAAGAAAAATATATCCCTAAAAGGCTTCAGTTTATTTAGATGTAATCTGCATTCTGAAGGCACATATTTTCAACGCAGAAGTGCAAAGGCCTCCTGCATTAGATCTTAGGCCTGTGTTGTTGCAGGTTTTTTTGTACCTGTAGGATGTAGAAGGAATCTTCCCTCTATAGGGTAGATAGCTACATGGGCAATTTTAAATTTGGTGAGTCAGCATAGAATGTGACATGTTACATTAAGCAACCTTAACATTTAATTAAGCTTCTGAAACTAATTATTCCGTTGATGGTTGTCACACGTAAGTGAAGTTCAGAAACCACTGTTCCTGCTCATGCTGTGACAAGAGCAACTTACTGGATTCCACATTTAAAGGTGCACGACATGGGAAACAATGCTCTTCTCTCCTAAACAATGGAATAATATCAGTATAGACAGTTGTTCAGCCTGAAGCTTAGAAGGGGGGGGTGCTTCACAAGGCTTGCTTTTTTTAAAGAGCCTGCAAAGTAGCTAAATGATTAAAGAGAAACTGTAGTACGTGTTATGAAAAATTCTTTCAGAATTCACTCTTCCTATGTCTTGTTTTGTAGCTTTGCCACTGTAGACGAGCCAAAGAGGAAAAACTTCAACAGGCAATAGCAATGCACAGCCAATTTCATGCTCCGCTATAGGTAAACTACTATTTTAATATTTGTGGAGAACGTTATACAAGTTACCTCATTGTCACACACTTAGAAATTACTACCTGCAAATGGATTTTTTACAATGCTTAGTGTTGTAATAATGCATTCTGTGGAAATCAAGTATTTACTGTATCTGTTGTTAGTTATATTTAAAATATAACTTCTAGAGGAGTTAAAATATCTAATTATAGCAATTTATCTTTACAGACTTCCTGCAGACTACACCTGCCAAGAGGATGAGTGAAAAACCCAGTAAAGCACACTTTTTAATAACTATTATTTGCAAATAAGCATTTCATCTTATATGGTTGTATTTATAGAAGAGATTGTATACAGAGTTGAGATGGTTTTTGTACAAATTAGAATGTCTCTTTATATTCACATTGTACTCAAGAATCCTTCTATTGCAATCTTTGCACTAATTTCTTGTATTTATTGTTGATAGTTATTATATTTAAGTTCCTGCTGCTATACTCCATTCTTCAGAGATTAAATATCTAAACGTGTAATTTTGACTAGCTTTTTACATTTTTATAAAAACATAATCATAACTTTTGTATTTTGAACTTTAAACATGGATTTGACTTGATCTATGGAAGAGTTTGAGATAAGTGGGGATAGGACTTTGGAAACTGAAGAAGTTCATAATTTGAGATTGTCAGTGGATTCACAAGCTGTCTTTTCTTGAAGCCAAAATGCTTAAGAAGAAGATTTTTTTACTTTTAAGTAATAATACAAAACTAAGTATAGCCTGTATTGTGTTTTGGATAAGTAGATTTGGATTAAGCAAAGGATGTGTTGCAACAAATTTTATTGGAATCAAACTTGAGTAAATGATGTCTGCGTAGATTGAGTATGTGGCCCAGTAGTACAGATGCACTTGATTTGAGGAGTGGCCTCGTACCTACTGCTGTAATTAAACACAATCTTCATCTAACAATTTCATTTCATATTTGTTTTTACTTAAAGAAAAATAATCAGGTCACCTCCCAGTTTCTGTTTTATGCAGTATGAATATGTTCATCATGTGAGGAACTCAAAAGCACTTCACAAAAACTAATTCTAAAGTTATTTTTTTTTCCTAATTTTAAGGAACAAAGAAATTAATTTGTCTGGAGTCACATAGTGTGTTACACTAACGCCAGTGCTAGAATTTGGAAGTGAGACTTAATTTTGCTCTCTAGTCACTGAATCTTTCCTCTGGTGAGCTGACTTGTTTTAGGACAAGGATATATCTGGTTAGAATCAATAGGACCAAGTGCAGTATTCTATAGGAGAAAAATACAACCCCTAAATACATGCATGTATGTTCTCTCTTGCTCTTGCAAAAAGACACTTTCTTAACCTTGTCAGTGCATTGGGTTTTCATGGAGACAGTCAAGTCCCGGAGCAGAATGAATTGCACAGTTCTGAGAGATAAATAAGATAAAGCACTGATTAAGTAATGTATGAGGAGTCCTGCTTCTTTCTTGGCAGGAAGCAGTCTGGAGATAAACCTCTTAGCCAAGACACTGCCACTGTGTTACTTAGATAGGGTCACAGAACATCAGATTCAAGTCTCAAACTAAAGCACGTCGCTCCAAGTGAGTACTTCTCTGTTATTGCTAATCTTCAGTCAGTCCTAATCTCAGTGCTTTTCTAGCAAAATGCAATAAAGAGTTGATGAAAAGTGAGTAAATTTGGAGTTACAGAAGTCGCTTTACTGCAAGAAGTATGCTCCACAGGCTAGTGAATTTTCGAATGGGTCTTTAGTCTCAGCCCTGTCATACTTTACTGTGGTTGTCTGTCTAAAGGTACTGCCTTTCAGGGTGAGTAAACTATTCGCTGGTATATGATGGGATTTTCTTTGTAAAGCTGGTCGAAATCCTGAAATTAGATGTCCCAAGAAAATAGAACTATGGTCCAAATCAAAGAAGATACTAAGGTGCCTGAAAAAATAAAACAAGTTGTTAAGTGCCATGGTTAAGCAATGATTTTAGAGTATCTTCTTCCAAAAGAACATTTGTACTGTCTGCACATAATACTGTTTGTATACTGACATAGCACTTCTGCTAATATGCTAACTAAAGTCCTAATTAAAAATGATAATGCATAGATTTCCAAGTGGTTCTGGACTTGGGTCTCTGAGTAGTGTGAATTCTGCAGCTCTGGAGAAGAAGCATATTTAAGTCAGCCGTGTTACCTTCTTCACCGATTCCATCTCTTTTTGTGCTGAGTGTACAAGCTATTTTGGTTTTTTTTCTGAGTATCTAGCTAACCATCTTAAAGACACACAGTTCTACACAGGGATGGTTTTTTGTTGTTTTAAGCAGAGAAGTGAACAGATGGCCCAACACTTGGTGCTCTTCCTGAATTGGGCTGGTTATCTTGATACATTTTATAATGGTGTGGAATGACAAACTTCTGTCCTCATCTGCCTCCACCTGTTGGATATTATGTTGTGTTTTAAGGTGCTCTACTGTGACTGGACTCTCTAGGCAGGTCACCTTCAGGGGATTTGCTTCCCAAACTAGTACAAGTTCTCAACATTTCAGCTTTTCCTCTTTTGTTACTTTTGTGAGCAAATTTGCAAATTCAGGACTTCTCTGTGGAGTCCCCCTGATGGTGGTGGAGGAGAGTGTAGAAGAAAATATCATTGTTTAAGGCAAGTTCTTAGTACAATATTTCTTGTTCAAGAGTTTGAAATTTAAGGTCTTGTCTTTTCTCCCTTGCTATTCTCTCTCTCATATCATTGTTTCTATAAGGGTTTTGCCCCTTATTTTTTAGCTCCTTCTGCAGTCACAAACACATCTAGAAAAGAAGCACAGAAGTTTCTGTATGCAACAGCAGTGTACTGAGCTAGCTACAGGTATCCCATCACATGCAGGAGTGGCCAGCCTGCCTCTGGCCTTTAAAGGACAGCCAGCCTGCTGCTGTTTTGTTTCAGGGGTTTTTTTTAAATTTTCTTCTAGTCCTACACTGGTTGTGCCAATTAAACTTTTTTTCTTATAGGTAATCTTCATACTTTCATCAGAAGACTTAGTAGAACACTGTTAACACTCTGTCAGAGTTAGGTTTTTTGGCTTCTAGCACGCTGGTTAAGCACTGTTAAGTGCATCCCTTACCTTATTTTGCCGAAATGTGGTGTATAGGTGTAAATCTAGCTTTAAACAATTTCCTATGAAGTGTAAGAGAATGGCAGCTGCTTTTAGTTTCATATTCTAAAATATTTTGAAATGTGTCAAGTGAACTCTTAAGCAATCTGGAATAACAGGCTACATATAGTCACTTGTGTCTGGAGAGCCTTGCACTCTCATGCTCTTGCTGAGATGTTCTGCCAAGTGGAAAAGTGAAATAAATGAGTGAGAAGTACAAGAGTAAGGAGGTGGCTTGTTTCTCGTGTTTCAGTAGTTCAGGGTGCGGGTGAAGGTGCATTCTGTATCGTAAATTTTAATTGATTTTGGGTTTTGCTCAATTTTCGTGTCTGATCTTACTGTTAAATATTTTCTGTATCTGAGTTTAGGCCTCTTGTTCCAACTTGAGTGAGTTCCAACTTAAATCCAGAACTGAATTCTCCATATAGCAATTGTAGCTGTTGCTATTGCAGACCAGAGAAATTTTAAAAATACAACTCTGAAATCAAGAAAGTTTCATTTTAGGGTGATCTTGTGTACAGCTGGGGTTATTGGGACCTTCTGCTGGGGCTTCTAGAACAGTGTTTTCACAGATTTCAGTGTATTTGACATGGCAGCCTTTCTGAAGTCAGGAATTGTTGGGTATGTATAGCTATGCTAGCCACCTTTACACATAAGAGACTATAATAAAGTTAGTTCTAAGCAGTATCTGATGATCCTCTATAGTTCTGTTGTTTGCTCTGTATGTTTTCCTGCAGCTTTGCCACTCTGGACCTTTACCACGTGTGGAAGTTAGAAATCTTTCAAAGACTAGGATAAGTATTTCTAAAAGAGATATTTAAGAGACATTCAGGTAAAAGTGAAATAAAACTCTGGCAACAAAATCAAGTCAGTTATCACAGTCTTATTGTATACATTATTCTGAACAGTAAATACTGTAATGCATTAAATTTACAAATAAAGGCTTTGGGATTTTTAATATGTCTTTTAATTGTCTAACTTATGGATAGAATTGAGCACCGCAGGACTTCTTGGGTGGATACAGAATTGTGTTGGAAACAGATGTACTAAGCTGCTCAAAGACAAACTTTTAATCTGTGTAGTGATTTGAGCTTTTCCTGTTTAATCCTTTCAACAGCAGTAATTCTTGGAGCCGCCTTCACAAAATTAGGCTTTGAAAACCCATATTCCATCTCTGGCTGATGCTTTTGTCAATGCCTTGTTTTGGTCAGATACCTGTAGTAAGCTTCAAAGCAAGCTTGTGTATCAATAATAAGGGAATACCGCAACATAAAGGTGTTCTTTTGTCTTCAGAAACAAAATAAATTAATCTAAATAACCTTGGCAAGCAGCAGCCTTAAAGATGAGTCCTTACTTGATTTCAGTCACGTTTCTGGTGGACCTGTAAGGTTTCATTAGCTTCTTTCCAGAATGATTTATATTAAAAAGACCACTAAATTTTATTTTAAGATTTAACATGATTTGGTTTGCTGATTCCAGGTGCTTTGCTGGCAATTTAAAAAATATATAAGTAAGTGAATGCTTATTTTACCTTTCCTTCTCATCAACCCACTCTTCAGCAATGTTTCTGTCCTCTCTGAATTCAAGGTTTGCAGTATGATTTGCCCTAATCTTTGGTTTTTCGCTAGCCTTAGTACTGTGATAAGTTGACCTACTCTTAACTTATCCCACCACATGTTCCTTCCTTCCCAAATGAATCGTCCATGACTTACCTGTTCTTGGAGGATTTTTCATTCACTGGAGTGTTCATCTATCCCTGCAGTGCAGCACATGAGGGTGAGCAGCCAACCAAAAGCTACAGTTGACCTTGTGCAGAAGCAGCCCATTGCCTCAGTTACGATGTTTATGATAAACTTGGGGAGTCCTGTGTACAGACTGGGGCAGTGTCCACATAAAAGCCTCAAGTTAACTGGCCAATAGTGATGAAATGCCTGTCTTCATCACAAAGGCTACCTCTTTGTTGTTGCTGGATTTTAATCGTTAGTTTGTGTCATCACACATCTTTCAAGCTGTGTAAACTGATGCTCTGACTTGCCCCCATCTTCAAAGAATGTGATTCCCTGCCTTACTTCTAATTTTACAAAGAGCTTTCCTCACCTGCCTTCCTCTTCCTACTTACTTTTTCTCTCCTTACTTTCAAAGATATCCTACAGTCTGAGTTGTGCCTTCTAACTTTTTATTTCCGAGCTTTTTGGAATCCATTCCCAGTTTACTAGCTATGTCTTGTGAAGAGCTACCAGTTAAAAGCAGCTAGCGAATATTTTCTTTCTGTTCTTTAGATGGTGATCTCTCATAGAGAAAATTTTGACTGTTTGATCCTATTCCTTTCAATGCCCTTTAAATGCACATTTTCATACTAAAAACCAGCCTGAAACTAGTGAGGCTAAAATTACACCACAGAAATCTAATGCTCTTCTAATCCTTTCTTTCCAGCAGTTTGGTTATGTTCATGTGTGTCCTGTTTCAAATTACAGTGAGCTTATGCCAAATCCGCAAGCATTTGCATCCCAGGGGAGATCACCCAAAGGCTACTAGAAATCAATGTAGTTCATAGGATGTTTTTCCTCATCCTTTTTTTCCACATTCCTTGGAAGAAAAAAAAAATTAAACAGAGGTGTAACTTGCTCCCATATAATTAACTCAGCTGACAAGAGCCTCAGTTTTCTAGTTATCCACTGTAGATTCCTACACAGCTTAAACTATTGTATATTGAGGTAGGGATCCCTTGATCTCAGTGACAAAGTGACTCTGAAGTAAATCAAGAACTATGACAAAAATTGGGAAGGCAAACCTTCGTTTCATTCGCTGGTGTGAAATAACGTAACACCAGAAGGCCTAAATGTTTATTTGAAAGTGTTTCTCAGCAGGCTAATAACGCCATAAATACAGAAGTTACAATGAAAACAGTAGTAGCTAATGCAAAATTCCAAAGACTGAAAGACAACATCACAGAGGGCTGCTAAGTAAATGCTTAATATAAAATATGAATATGTTAATATTTTAGTTGTAAAGCTAGTTACAAGGAGTTGCATAAGCGATGTGAAGACAGTGCTTTGAATTTGCATATGTTGCTGTTCTGCATTTATTTCTAGACATGTCTAGTAGGACACAATACCACCATACACAGTTTTACATTTTACAGGTAATATTGCCCATTTTCAAACTCATTTTTAGGCAGAATATTTTTGTGTTTTATTTTCATTGATCACTTTGCAGCATGTTTCTTTACTTTGAGAAAAGCCATTCAAAATCTTTCATGCCTTGAATTTTACAGGCTATGTTCAAAATATGAAACATTTTTAAAAGTGCAATTAAAATCAGAGCTTTCATGTATTAAAAGTTCATAAAGATTAAAAACCAGAAGGCTAGATGCTCAACAGAGTATAAATTATAGCTGTATTTATTTTAACTAAGCTACAGTGATTTATCAAATTGAGGATCTGACCTTTCCAGTATAACATTAAGCCTTACTGTTAGGGACTGAGTTATTTGTTCAAAGACAGCAGCTCCCTTAAGAGGATATTAGTAATACTGAAGTTTATGTACTCCTTTTGAATAGTACAAGTTCATAGACCAGAGTGAAAAGCCATGCCATAAAAGCAGACTGAATAATAAAATCTGGAGGTTCTACATTGAGGTATATTTATATAATTTAATTCTGCCTTTAAGTCTGTATTTGAAGAAGTAATATGAAATGCAGTCACAGTAAACTCACATTAATACCGTTTTGCTTTAGGAGCGTTCAATACCACATTGTCTCCAAGCAGGTAAGAGCAGCCGTATGAATTATATTTGTAACTGCTTGCTTTAATTCAAAAAATAAAAACAAATGAAATTGGAAGAATTACAACCTGATATGGAAGCCTTTTTAGCAAGTTTCAAGACATTGCAAATGTAAACATTTTTCACTGGTTTACTTCTGCACCTATGATTATGAAAGCTATTACTCTTAAAAACTATGAAAATTATTAAACCAGATTATTCTTTCTGTTGTGGTGAATCAGTCTTTTTCAGCAATTAGCAAATACTAAAAGGAAATCTTTGTGCGAGGATTAAAAAAACACCTTGGTTGTGGTTACTTTGTTTTGAACAATCAAATCTGGAAGAAATATTCTTTATAGCAGTTCCTTCATGGGCATAACCTTGCTTTAATTCTGCATTTGGACTAACGCTTTCACAGTAATTTGTGTAAGTGATTTTGGATTTCCTATTTTCTCTACTATATATGTACCTCACACACAAACATTTTCAAGTTGGAGTCAAAATAGACTGGAGTATTTGGGAGTTTATTACCTTTAAAATTTTAGCTTTATATCTTACATAGGCGGTTTGGAACAAGGGTAAGATGTAAACCACCAAGCTCGAGAACAAAACGTAAAGAAACTAAAGTATACTGCCTAAAGCACCTTTCATTATAAAGGGGTGCTTTACCACAAAGGCTATGCAGGTATTGTTACATTCCTTGAAGTTTTGCTCACAGAAACCACTGAACTTTCAACTTGGATTGAGACTTGAGTACAAATGGGATGCATTCACGTGCAACAGCAGCAGTTGCTTACTAAAGTATGTTTTTGCAGGATCAAAACTTCATTTGTCCCCAGGCAAGCATCTCCTTTTGGTAGTTTTACTTTGCTGTAAAGGATTCTAGTAGGACAATATGCAAAATAATTGTTGGAATTCAAAACATAACACTTCCCATGGAAAAAAAAAAGTGAAGAATATACATAATGTGTCTAAAGGGAAGAGCTCTACAAAAATAAGTTTTGGCTGAGTCACCAGTAAATCTTCACACTAATGAATCTTCAACCTTGCCCCTATGTGTAAGAGAGTACTTTGGAATTTCACGTCTTTGGAGAAGACCTACTATTTTATACAATAAATATGGAAATGTACAAAATAAGGAATAAATATGTACAGCATTGATAAAGCAGATACAATTTTGGCTTAACGGCTTATAATGGCAGATATTACCTTTTTTCAGCATTACGTCTTAAAACTAATAATGGCTTGTTCTGCTTAGATCTTTACTTACACAATTGCACAGTTCCCTTTCTTTGGATTATTTCTGTAGGCCACAGACCGCTCCCATTCTTTATCCAATGAGATGATGTCATTTCAGACAGTAAAGACTCAACTCCGTCTGGGTCCTTGCTGCTGTGAAGGTATCTCAGACTGCCAGAAACACAGCCTCATCCGAATCCTTGCCACTGTCTTCACTGGGAAAGCAGCCACCCCCGCTTGGGGACCTACAGCTCAAGTCCTCCACACCAGACTCCTGATCGCTGTTAGCCGAGAGGTCGGGGTCAGAGCTTTTCAGATTGTCCTGTGTCAAAATCAGGGCTGAATCTTCTTCATCCCCTTGTGAAGGGCTCCGGGATGGGAACGATTTCAGATCGTTGCTGTAGTCCTGGGGAGTGTTAGCTAAGCTGTTGTTGGAAGTAGAAAGCCCCAGCTGTTTGCGTTGGTCTTGTTGCTTACTCTGGATTTTATTATCGTTTAATTGTGACTTCTGAAGATTTGCCAGTCTCTGAAATAAAGCAAACAGTATATAGCACATGGGCATATTCAGGGCCCAGTAATTCTCTTACTAGCCTTTTATTAAAAAAAAAAAAAAAAAAAAGGAAAAAAAAAAGAAAGGAAACCAAAATCAGAAATCAGAGCCCAGCTCAGTTGGCGCCCTTTAAAACTGCATTTATGCAGTATGAGAAGACGCAATTTATCACAAACCAATGCTGAATTACAGCATCCTTCTGAGTTACCGAAGGATATAAAATTCTTTCAGGAGCAGCACTTGTGCACCAACTCAGGAGAAATTTTATCCCAAAAGAAAAAAAAGCCCACTGTTGTGTCTTAAGTGCAAAACATTGGCAGCAATTTGTGTGAGAACAAAGATGAACGGCTGAACATCCTCGTGCTGGAAGAGGATGTAGCACGTAAGGGACTCCACAGTGTATGGAGCCGAGTTTCATTTACCATCCATTTAGTCCGGGACATCGAGACCAAGTGTTTCTTACCTCTCCTAAGACCTCCAGCTCTTCTTCCAGCTGCTGAGTTTCTTCCTTCACTGCCATCAGATAATCAGTAACCGACTGTCGAGGATGCAGCCCCTTTTCAAAGCGGTTGTACATACCACTCCAGAACCTGGAATTGAGGAATTTTTCTCATTTGGTGAGCTGACCTCAGAAGACTTAAAATACAAACGTTTTTTTCTTTTTTTGTTTCCCCAGACACGTGTTGTCCTAAATGATCCATTCATGGATTTTATTTATCATTAGAGTGCATACACATAAATTCACTGAGTATTTGGTAAGATTTATGGTTCATTTGCATTGACTCTGCCCTGAAGATACAACTCTGTGGACACACATAGTTCTGCAATACACGATTCTGCCATGCAGTTCTGATACACAATAGAAAGGTGAACATATCTTTGTCTTGGACCACATAGCTGAGGGTGGTTGTCTGAACACAAATGCATGCTCTATTTTTTTCTTGTTCTGTGCTGTGGGCTTTACAGCAATGGTACCTACAAAGTAGTTTTTCATAATCCTAGTTCTCAACTGGTTTAAGTTCCCATGAAATCAACTTTAAAATTCTGTATGCTTGTTTTCATCTGGGGCAGGGTATGAGGTGCAGCTAGCTAGCAAGACTTTTTTCCCCTGTAAAGAAGAATTAAAAATCAGAAGTTAAAACTGGCATGGTGTCTCGTTCTCTTAAAATTTAAACTGACATTTGAAAGTGGCCTACAGAAGTTGCATGAAGCAGTCTATAATGGGCAAGTTCTCTTCCTGTTCTACAGAATTATTTGATGAACCTTTAGTGAAAACAGCTGAGTTGATTATTTTTTCATGTTCAGGACAAGAGGACTTGAACTGTAAGCCCACAGCTTACTCTAGCACCCCTCCTGTCTTCTGCCCTCCAGGCATTACAACGGCCACGGCCAGACTCTGAGTATGTAACTAGTTCACCAGACAGGTTAAGTAACCGAGAGACCTGCCCTCAGCTGCAGCTGACCAGCCGACAGATATTTTTAGAGCACGTGCATCCTCCTTAGTGCTTGATTATTCCTACCCTGATAGTATCCTATTTAAGTCACATCCCCCCCGGAACTTTAGCTCATGCTTGGAAATCTTTATGCACCCAAGTAATTGCATTAAAAACAACAGGATTATTCATCCAATGGAGGATCTGCAGTATCAGTACTTCTTTTATACATCCTGCTATCTTAAAGAATATGATTAATGACTATTTTTAAGTTGTTTAAGAGTGGATGTGACCTGAAATGATAGATGTGAAGGAATTCAATTTGCCATTTAGGATATTTATTGACTTTTTAACAGGTACTTTTACTTGTAACCAGGAAACAAACTGACCAGTTTTACTTAAATCACATTTTCCATTAATTTCTATTCAAGTTCTCTTTAAGTTTGTTAAGCCTAATGGCAAAGTTAATTACTCAAGCTGGAATGTCAATAGCAACATTTCTAAAATTATGATATTTTGTTACATTTTGAAAAAAAACTCAAGTATCAAGTAAAAGAAACCGTATACTTGGAGGTAGATACTTCGAGGTGTATGTACATGGGGAAAATCTGCTTTTTGATTTTACTAAACACTTGTTTTAGCAATGAAACCATATGATTTCTTGAAATGTCCCTTTTTATTTTTGACACCAAGTGATCAAAATAAACATCACAGTATCTTGGAATGGAAGGTATTGAAGCAACTTAAAATTTAGAAATTACAGTTTGAGAGCAGAACTGAAAGAGACATTTCGCAGTGGAAGAAGTGAGTAACTGTGAAATTAGGACACACAACTATCAATATAGCTTTAATCTTAAGCTTCTTTTCAGACTAATACTCCATTGTGGAATGGTGCAGAGGTGTTGGCTGACTATGAGCACACAAGGAACAAACACATTGCATCTGAGACTGAATTTACTCTCTATAAGCTACCTTACAGAATGAGAATTACAAGTACAAAGGTACTCTCTTGTGTACTAACACATCCTACAATTACCAGTAGCAAGTGATATCCCTGCCCATGGCAGAGTGTTTGGAACATGATCCTTAAGGTCCTCTCCAACCCAAACCATTCTATGATTTGACCTACTTGTACAAGAAGTTACATGGAGCCATCTGTGGGTGCAGAGTCCCTTGGGTTTGACTGTGGTTGGATCTGTACAAAGGATTCAGGTAATCGGCACGATTTTTCCACAGGTGAGCCCACAATGAATATGTTCGTTCTTGGATTCTGAAAAATAATATTAAATATATTAAAGTCTCTACTACAATTCAGGTATGGCTAAAGTTTAGATGCTACACTCCAGTGCTCTGTACTACTCATTTACGATCACCTTTACCCTTCCTTAACAGAATTAGACTTAAGTTACACATACAGAAAAAGAGGCCCATATTCCTTTGTTGGTCACTAAAGGCAAAACCTGGTGTATTTCTCATAAGCCCAGAGTAGCTGGAGAGAGAAGATGGAGAAACTGGTTACTCTGCAAGATGGGAGACGATCACTTCCATAAAGCCAGCTTTCAGACCAAGCTCTACCACAAAGGGATCCCCACATTTAAAAATACTAGAGCACTGTGCAGTTAGGTCTTGGGATCTCATTACCCGTGAAGGTTTCGATTTTAAATGGACTGTGGCACCAAGGGTGCTCTGCATTTGAGCAGTGAAAGGGACGGAATGGCAGCAGCAAGCAGTAACTCCCACCTTTCTCATTACTACTGCTGTCATGATCCGGATGCATGAGAAAAGCGGTGGGCATCAGGGTGCACCTGGGAAGCCAGGGCCCCACTAAGCAGAGCTGAACATCATCACTGCTAGGACTGATATCATTGTCTCTGTTTGGGCCTCAGGGCCACTAGGTTAATTTGTAATTGGTTTAGGGCCAGACAGCAGAAGGATAGTTGCTGACTCAGTCCTAGGGAGGGCGACCGGACAAAGAGGCTGTTCATGAGAAAGTATCCAAGAGATCAGGACTGAAGCGCCCTGACATGAGATCCAGAGACAGGCTGAAACACAGAAAAGCAGTGACTCAAAGTGAGAACTTAACTAGAGTTAATTTTGTATTAGAGCTGCAGTGACAGCTTGCCTTGTGTGTTGTTAATGCTGCAGTAATGAAGGGGCCACATGGCTGAAGGGCTAATGCTCTTGTCAGTTTTCCCTAATCCCTGTCATGCACGCCATGGATTACACTCCCAGCAGAGCCACATTGCAGAGGATCGCCTTTTTTTTTGGTATTAATCTGTGTTGCCAGAAGATGACAGCCAAGAAGCCCATGCCGCACCCTGCGCCTTACCAAAGCACATAGATGTGGCCTGGCAAACGTCTGACTCCTCAAGACACCACCACCCACAGAGCCCACAGGGAGGTATCCCACTGAAGAAAAGTCTTTCATACTTCAGCTCTCGTCTCTCCTTCTGGCTGTTACACAGGAAATTCCCAAACTGGCAAGAATAGATATGATGCTGTATGTGGATGAGGAATCTCTCGTTGAATTCAAAGGCACAAGGAAACTGTTCCATTAGTTGCCAAACACATTCGATGAACTGGTCAATAACAGGGGATATCTCCTTTGGATCTCCATCTAAATTGCCATACCTGGAACAAGACAAAATACATTGAATTATAACCAGAAACCTTCTCGGAAAACTGAATTAACAATAATGAAAATGAAAACCTCACTTGTAGTGTGCAAGTTACATCATAACCATTAATTTCTAAAATCTCAACTGCTAGTTAAAAAAAGATGCACGATTCACAGAGTAGAATGAAGGCAGAATTTATCAAATACAAACAAAAAACTTTTAGGTGTGTCTTGTTGCCTTACAGCTACTAATGGCTGGCTGCTGCATAGCTTATGTTTTAATGCTATTAATATAAAGTTATACCACAGTAATGTAAGTCATCATAAGAATGACTACAGTGACTTAATGCCAAAAAAAGTATCTTAGACAGTCGTTTAATGGCAAACCATTCCCCAAACCAGAAAACGGAGCAGGAGAGGAACACAAAAACCTTGGCAGAAAACTGTTTAAAGCTGCCCTCTCTTGGTGAAATTTTTTGAAAAATGGAAATGTTTACAGGCTATGGTAATGTCACGTCAAGTAAGCATCAAATTTTGTGCCTATAAAAATGTCTCTTTAAGATCACTTGCAATGAAGAAAGGGCTCCTGAAAATATGAAGCAGGTCTTCAGTAAAGGAAGAAGCATTTTCAGTCAATTATTCTGCTTGTGTATGTGCATATATATATATATATATATATGCCAACAGAATGGAATTCCAGAAACATCTAAAATTGAAACTTCAACTATTATTATGAATCAAATTATTATATTAAGAAAATATAGCTATGTTGTAATGCAAACCAAAGCTATCCGTGGTGATTAGTAGAACTTTTCGCCATCAATAATAAAACAGACATCTGAAAGTATCATATTAAATGTAGTAATTCCTGTGGGAGTTTCATAGGTGCTGTGGAGCTGCACAGATTTCCTGAAAGTTTGGCTGTGCTTTTTTGAAGCTAGAATAAATTTATAGTCAAATCATGCAATATAATGTAGGTAAAGTCCTATATAAAAATTGCAAATTTTGTTTTTATTGAAAAATAAAATGAAATACAAGGGGAAAAAACCTAAAAACGTGGATATTTGTCCATGTTTAAATATATGAAGTCTTCAAATATTTTCATTACATTATAGCATTTACATAATGGATGTACAAAATAATTTGCCCATATGTATTATTTTCTGCTTTGCTGTACCTGACGTTTCTGAACAAATCCTACTGTCTTCATTAGAACAGAGTATATTATATATAAGAGTATATTTTATATAAGAGCTAACTCACAGACGTGCCTAGGATTAAACACTGTCCTGTAGTGTTTAATGTAGGATGGAAGAGGTAGACTTTGCTGAACACAGACCTAGGTGGGGAGTCTTGGCACTGCTGGAATCCAAAGGGGTTTTGCAAGCCACATGGATCTCTCAATGCTTGTAGCAGCTGTGAGACCAGCATTCAGGACTCCCCAAAGCAGACTTGGAGTGCATGTATAAGAAAAGACTGATATGAAAATATTTCACTTTGATTTTTCCAGGCAGCTAAATTACATAGTAGGAGAAAAGGGTATAGCAGTTTCCCGAGGGCATTCTGTTGATATGCTTTGCAAGGCAACAAGGAAGTAAAATCCAAATGGAAGCGGATATTGACTACATAAAAATACACAAAGGAAAACCTTAGCACCGCCTTACCTGTGGTTAAATTTGTGACCAAAGGAAACCCAGTCTTTTTCAATTAACACCTACAATGAGAACATTGCATTCAGTGTTGTGGAGCAGAGCTGACACATGTTGAAGCAGGCAGAAGAGTGGTGTAAACAAGCTGTGTTGGAACCCCAGTTCTTATAATAAGCAGAGAAGTGATAAGCAAGAATGATGTAAGCAAGCAGCATTACAATCCCAGAGAGTTTTCAGAAAAAGCAGAAAAATAATGAGTGATGAGTACTGCTGCCAGCTGAAGAGAAGGTAGAACTCTTCACAGATGCAGATAGGACTCTGGCATTTCAGCACAACTTCAATGAGCTTGATTCATCATTTTCTAAAATAGAACCTAAAAACATCTCAAACACCTTTTTAACATGTGACCACTAACTTGATAAGCATTTCTAGGTGCTTTACCAGTGCTAATTTTCTTGGGAAAGGAATAGATTTTTCAACATAGCTGCTCATTGCAATCTAATGTCTAGGGAGCACACACCTCTGACACACGAAACTTCAGTGATCCCTGAAAATGAATAGAAATTCTTGCTTGCACAAAGCTCCTTGGTCTCTTTGAAAGTTTCTGGGTTAAGGTTAGGGAAATATATAAATGAGTGCCCAACTGATCCCCACCTTTGATGACATTTCTTATAAAAACTGGGAGACTGTAACTAGGACAGATAAAGACCTTCGTTCCTACTTAAAAAAAAAGCAAAAAGGGAAAGTTAAATTTCCATTAAGACCAAAGATACTAATCTTAAATAGTGTCATAATGCTTTATTTACTCTGTGAAAAAGAACCTGCTTACCATGAATCCCTTCATAGTTCTGTAATATGGATCCAATAGAATGCTCGCTACAGAGCAAACCTGGGCTGTCCTATCCCAGCCATCAGAGCAGTGAACAAGCACACTCACACCTTCCTCAGCCACAGCCTAAGGATACAGAAAAAGTCAGAAATTTCACAGGCAGGCAGAAAGGTAAGAGGAACAGCGAGACAGTGCAATATAGAGAGTAATAATTGTGGAATCGTGGAATTTTTTTATTCTGCCACAGAGTTCTTGAATTATGTGGAAAGTTGTTCCTCTCATTCGAGTCAGAGTGGACAACTACCTAAAGCAGTTAATGCTCTAACTTAAGTAGCAGCAACAGAACAGTCATATTTCCAATATGGCTTTTAATTTCACATCTTGATGGTAATGTTAGTAACAGCAATGTGTGCTTCTGATGCCAGCACTAGTGTGGTTCTTATTACAGCCCGCAGGGGTTCTATTTTGGTAGAATTGACTTGTCTCTTGAGATAAACCCTTAAAGAAGAGATCATACTAAGTATTCCAAATTCTGGTGTTGCATTATTTTTGGAACTTGAGGTTGGTTTTTTTAAAATTCTAAGGGGTTTGGCCTTTGTCATTTCTAAAGACAACTAAATTTAGAAAGCAGAGAAATAAAATAGGTTAGGAAAGATATTGCTTAGAAAAACAAACATTTAAGTTAAATTTGGGCTTAATAGGCAACGAGGAATAAAAATAAATTATGTATGTTTATCTCAAGAGACAAGTAAATTCTACCAAAAATAGAACCCCTGTGGGCAGGAGACCAACAACTGAGAACTGGGAACCATATAAATAAGAACAGGTCAAAACGCATATCTGAGGAGGCATGAGGCTAGCAAGCATATGGACAAAGGGTAAATTTCTTGGACAGTATTTTAAGACTAGCCACTGGGGAAAAGTTGGCAAAAGCTAATGTAAATGACCTGATTTCTGTAAGCTGATGACAGCTAGGAGGGCTGGGAGAAATAATAACATGTGCATTTATTCCACAGCTGCTGTTCAGGTAAGAAACTGCAGTTGCCTGCAGAGCAGGAGGAAGCTAAGCCAGAGAAACAAGTAGTTACTGACGAGGGAACCTCATGAAGTTTTATCCGTATAGTCATATGTAGCAGGTCATGTGAATAAAATGGCCTATAAGAAATCGTAATAGTAATCTCAAAAATAAGGATTGAAACTGTAAAAGGCAGAACACAAGGAAGGGAGTAATAAAATTAAAAGTAATATTTGTAAATAACAAATATCTGTGTGAGATTAGAAGAAATCTTATCAAAGCCAACAACTGTTTTCTAAACAATTCTCCAGTATGTAAGAGTAGTAGCTGCTAGAGAGTTTGGCCATGGTAATATGCAGGAGATGGTTTAGGAGATTAATTTAGTTGTCTGCAAAATAACTCAGAGGGGATAGCACAGTAGCTAATATTCCTGCATCATAACTACTATGTGAAGAAGTAGTCCTCGAATAGAAACCTTCAGCAAAGAAAGTATCCGGAAACCAGCAGAGAGG
>NW_009730490.1:29789-60623 GCF_000703405.1 Apaloderma vittatum
AAAGAAACATTGATAATCACTGCTGAGGAGTAAAATGAGAGCATTTAAATACCTGACGTAACAAGAGGCTAGTAGAGGCTTTGGGACATTTGAATTCTTTGGTGAAAAGAATAAAACCTCTTTTTTACACCCTTTTTGGGAAAACGTCCATGCGACAGCACCTAACAATCATCTCTCCTTATATATGAAGCATTGCAAGACAGGTTTGTTTCAGATACACTATCACTGAAGATAACAGAAGATACTCACAAGCAGAGAATTTGGCCCTCACTTTCTGTATCTGGTTAGTCCAAGTTTTGTTCTCGTTTTACACACTTTACCTTTGCAATAAAAATGCCAGCATCCATAATGGCCTTGATATGCTTCAGCCAGCCAGAATTTTCTAGGCCCCACAGAAAGTCACTCATTGAAGGTGATTTCAGCTCACAAACTGCAAAATAAGTTACATGTTAAATATACAGTGATTATAGTGCCTCAAGCTTTCACTAACTGTTAAACTTAACACTTATCTCTTCGGATATCCCTGTGTAAAACAGTTATCTTTTAAAAAGAATGGCTACTTTACCATTGAAAAAACATGTATTAAAGAAACTGATCTGGGTCAAATTTAATCCAATATGTTGACTTAAATTGAAAAGAGAAGCTATTACAAAGCCTGTCACAAACAACTTACCGAATACAACCTTCTGTGAGCCCAGGTTTTCCAAAATTGTGTGCAGAGTTTTCAAACCCCTGAGGGAGGATCATGTATTTAAAAATGAGGGCTTAGAATTGGGACACATATGATTTCTGCTGTCAGACAGGCAGACAACCACCTGCATCGTGCCACAGCCCCCTATTCCCAGCTGCATTTGCTGATGGAGCTGGGTGAGAGCCAGCCTGCCAAACCCACCCTTCAAAATCATCACAGGTGATGGTGTCTGAATTACAGCTATTCACTCAACAGTTCTTGCTCCCTGAATTAAAACTTCATTTGTAGCCAGAAGGTATTCTAATGGTGGTGAAAAGCTGTAATTCATCAAGTTAAATATTTTCCTGAGGAATCTATGACACATTTAAGGAAAACAAATCTCTCAGTTTTACAACATTGTTTCTATCTTGTTGTTTCCAACTGCTTACTTTTTTAATATTACAAAGTTTGTGACATCAGAAGTAAAAAAGGACAATCAAAATCTAATTCAGGTACCTCAGTCCAGCAGCAAACAAATACTCAACAATGCTTCGTGCAATCTATTGCCAACAGTGAGATACTAAATTCACCCTATAGAGAGACTATGCATATGTTTTGACCTGTTATACTATCTTTCAAGGAAAAAGATATTAACCAGTGAAATTCATTTAAGGAATACAGTGAAAAATGTTGTAGTTTTAACTGAGTTGTTGTATGACCTGTGAATTAATAATGTCTTAGTAGGTCTGTTGTATTCTGGAAAGATTCTAAAAGATTTCAGATACGACTAGTCAATTACCACCAGTGGAAAAACTTCTGTTTTCTTCAATGGAATTGGAATTTAATTTTACAAGCTGTAGTCAGTTTGTGCCACATCTGAAGGTATGCAGCTATCTTAACTCTCTTTAATGCAGAGGCAAAATAACCTAATGTATCCCTTCGAAGCCTTGCAATCTTTGTGCGTAGGGTCCCTTCCAGATGGTTATTTTAAAAGTAATTTTTGAAGGACATTTATAAAAATGCATAGATTGCAGTACTGAAAGCAAACAGCTTTTCACATGATTAATGCTTCTGAGCAGATGGAAGCATGACCAATTAGTGGCTGAAGCGGCTGTCTCTGTTTACAAAAGCCCAAGGTAAGGCTGAAATACTGCTTTGCTCATTCCCACCACCAAATTAGAGTCAATATTTACCAACCACTTCACTGAGCAAAGTTCAGACCGTCCTAAAGGCATACTCTGTGTATTTCACATGGTTTTGGCTTCCAATCTGGACCTTAATACCGAGTTCAATTGTGAATTCAATTATGAGGCTTATCCCAAGAGGAAAAAGCATTTCCATTTCAGCAGAAAAGGTACCAAAATCTTGGAGTAATAAGACCTTCATCTGGGCACAGGACAATCAAGAGGCCCTGAGCAGAACTCATGAGAATCCAGCCACGCTCCCTTCCCCAAGAGGAGAGGAAGGAACAGGACATATGGTGGAAACTGCCTCTTCCAACCAGCAAAAATACCAGAGGGAGGTGCTGGACCAGTTCCCCCATTTCTGGCAGGATGGTCACGTGCAGAGGAAGGAGTAAATGGGCCAAACCCTCAGGCTCTCTTCCTGGCTGATCTGTCATTGAAGTCCAAGGATCAGAGGGTTGCTCTTACATCAGCAGCTGCTGGCATGAGGGGAGGAAAAGCTCATATCTGCTGTTTAAATACAGATAGGGAGTATGTGGGGTCATCATTTCAATGCACAACAAATGGGCGTCAAGTCTGGCTTGGCTCCTGGATGTACAGCAAAGCTCACCTCATCAAAGATGGCAAAAGGGAGCCTCAGTGAGCCCTTGAATCTCTACTAAGACAAGTACTTGTGCAACATCTCCTTCTAGTATTAAAAAGTATTTCAAGGAGGTTGTGCGCAGGATCAAAAGGATCGTCACACACACCTCTCTTTAAACGAAAAAAAAGAGTCAATGCTACACTAAAGCAGTATGAGGGAGCAGAGACAAAAGTAAAACAGTTATTTTTTCTTTTCTGGAAGGAAATTCCAGCATGTCAAAACGTATTTTACTTCCAGAGTACAGTCAAATCTCAACATTTTTTTGCATGCTCTGTAAAAAAAAAATCTCATTATCCTACAAATTTAAGCATTTCATAATGCTCATATATTTTGCCCAAGTTCACAGTATACAAGAGTAAATACATATTTAAGATAAATTAAACTGATAAAAGTAAAGTCAGTAAAATCACAATGCTGAAGCCATATTTTTTTACCTATTCAAATAAATTTACATTATTGTAAGCATAAATGAATTTCTTCAGCTTTTCTCTAAAGAAACCTAACTGAAATCAACACAGTCCTAATATAAGTGCATTTTCCAATTAAAAACTGAATAATCTATTTTTGTTCAAATTTCCTCAGCACTGGAATTTATTTAACATTGTATATTGAAAATAATCTGCAGTCTCTCATACGAAAAAAATCCTCCAACCCTCACTTCTGATTAATTCCAGTAAGCTGAATAGAATTATCCTTGCTGCATTCCCACAACACATCAGACCCATTATGTGCATTTATGGCCTCTTTTCCATGCTGTGCACTTCCAAGCAACAATACAGCACACATTAAACTAAAACCAGTTTTCATCATCCTCATTCATTGCTTCACAGATTTTTATGTATCCCACAATATCTTACATATTTTGTAACGCTTGTAGTGTAATGTGATGTTTTACCTTAGAGAGTCACCTAGGTATGCTTAGGTACTCCTTGCTGAAAAAATTAGAGCCACATTAACTGTATATTGTCATTGTCCTTGGCAGCCTTTTGATTCTGGTTCCCTTTGTATGTGTAAGTAAGTCTGGTAATAAATACACTTTCAAAGGTCACAAAGGAAGCAGATGAAGGGACACTACTACAAATGGAAAAAGAGAAAAACTGTGCAGTGCTTTACATGAAAAAAGCCCTGCTCATGCACTGAAAGTCATAAGGTTAAAAAAAACCCCAAACTTGAAAGCCTCAGGTACTTGAAATCACAGACGTCATTTCTCTAATTTCTAATCTTATCAGCCATGTCACTAAATATGAGATTTCAACACAGCAAACATAAAACCTATGAAAAAAAGGAGATGTTTTGAGCATATGGCTCAAGTTACGCTCCCGCAAGCAGTCTAAAGTGTTAAATGCATCAGAAATTACCTCGTTACATGTCAGTTTGTCCTATGGGCCTGTCTCTCAAACTTTTGGCTCAAAAATAATACATAGCACTGTCCCATGCAGCCAGGCTGGTTGTTTACCATTTTAACTCTGATGGTCTTAAGCTGAACAAACACCAGGCACAGGTTTATTCACCGAGCCTCTATCCTAGGCAAACAAGGCTTTGTAGTCAGCTAAAAAAATCCTTCTATTTTCCTTACTGAGACCCTTAGACCAAAGGATTAAGGAAAAATATGTCATGGAGAGAGTGACTGTGTTTCCTGCACCACACTTTACTGCTGGTTTTCATGAACTGCTCTTATTTGAAAACAGAGCACACGTCTCCTGTCACAGAAAAGGTAAGCCCTTCTTAGATCTAAAATTCACATTTCCATACAGACAATGGGAGACAGGTGAGATTCTTTGGCAGAGTGTTGAGTCAAGAACAGCCAGATCAAGCTGATCCCCGAGCTGGCAGAAGGTGTTGACAATACACATGAAGACTCTATGGAGTAGACCGAGCACTATTTACTAGTTGCCTGTTAAAAAATCAGCAAGCTGCTGAGGGTCAAGGATGGCTTATTTATTCTTACCTTTTTCCCTAGAAGGTCTCTAACCAGTAATGTACTCAAAATATTAGACGTCAGTACAGATGTGCTTGTTTATACAAGCGCGAGTATTTATAACACAATTATTATTAATTGCATTATCAATTAATTGGATTATGAGGGTGCTGAGTAGTTATGCCCATTGACTGTGAGTTTCATAAATAGACCTGATGTGACATGCTCTATACAAACATGAGTAAGTTTCTACTAAAATTCACAGCATGACTAACTTATTGACCATATATAAAAATCAAACTATAGGTTTTCTGAGCTTAGAAAGAAACTCTTATATTTTCCACTAACATCAAAGTCAGCTATAGGTAGGGTTTTTTTTCATTATAACATCACACTTAAACAGCAAAAGAAGAAGTAAGGTGTGTTGGAAATCAAATGAGTTCTGTCATTTCAGTAAACGATACCCGGATTTTACCCATGAAAAAAGGTATTTGCACAGTTAGGAAACTGCCACTAGTTGCAATGATGCTTCATTGCACAAGTCCCATTAGTAAGCAGGCAGCTGCAATGGGCAAAGATCTTTTTTTTGTACCGGTTTTCACTGCTGCTGATTTCAGAGCAATTATCCTGATTTGTGTGGCAGAAAGATCAAATCTTTCCTCTAGTTTTCAATAAGGAAGTGTCTTACCTTCAAGCATCTTCTGTAGACTATTTCTCATGACATGGATGTTCTCAATGCCTATGAATTGAAATTTAATGTTGGAGTAGTTGTCTTCATTTTCATATCCCTTCCCTGCTGCTCTGTTTGCCATTGCATTGAGCTGGAGGAAAAAAACAAATAACAAACAAACAAACAAACAAAAAAAACCACAAAAGGGAACAAAAAAAACCAGGGAAAATGGGATGAAAACCAGTATCAAATAGATTCTTTTCAAAAGAAAGCTTGTGGTCTACTGCAATAAATCAAAGTGATTTAAGTCAAGGATAAATAGGAAGCATTTATCACAGTGTCAACACAAGCTGTTAGGAATCGGGGATCTGTTACAGCCTGTTGCAGGGCGCTGAGCTGCTGAGGCTCTGTCCTCTTTTTCATGCACTTTGAGCGAGTGAGGCTGTATGTAGAGCTTCTCTGCAAGAACGTAAAGGTTTTCATTTGGTTTTAAAAGACTATTCTGATTTTATTTTTCATCAGTATTATGTTTACTACCAAAATATAGCCAGGAGGTGGCAGTGTCTTATCTGCCATGCCACTGTTTCATGGCATATGTGCACTGTAATATTGCCCAAGTGACTGTTTTACTGCCCAAATCACCCCAAGTTGATGTAGTTTACTTCTTTGAAGCTTGGAATAATGAAGAGAGAGTTGGAGTGGTTTTCCCTAAGTTTACAGTATCTTGGCTCTAGATGTGTAAGACAGCAAAAGATTTGAATTGACAAAATCACCGCAAATATTTTCATCTGCAATGCAGCACTACCAAATATTTTGCTGTGCTTCAGCAGAAAAATGTATTCAGCTGGAAGCTGGAGTTTTGGCTTTGAATCTATTACTTGCTTCCTGGCATGGGAAAAATCACTAAATGTTTCTTTAGCTCAGTTTTCCCAAGTGTAAAATTAAGGGTTTTTTAATGCTTATTTTAACTCATTTTGAGATACTTGGGAGAAAGTAAAACCACCTCCCCAGCTATTTGTACCAAAGTTTGATCTCTGGGCTAAAAACTAGATCTGCTAGAAATTAGTTAAGTACTTTTACTTTATTACCCTATCTATATTTTTTATTTACTAGTTCCCATAGCAAAATCTTGCTGTTCAATAGAAAGAAATTGGAGTGGGTTTTTTGCATAAACTCCTTGCTTTTCTATGAAGTGTGTGCTGTAAGGCTGGGGAGCCTTTGAACTTTCCAAGAAATAGACAGGCTTCACAAGTAAGAAAGCAGCACACCTGGCAGAATCTCCACACCTCCAAGCACAACTACCAGCTTCTGCTCAGGAAAGATTTAAGAATCAAATAACAACGAATATTGCATATCCAGACTGGAGGGCACTAACAAAGCTTTTTGGAGAGACCTTATGGTGCATCGATTGGGCAAAAAGTGACTCGTTTTCATTGTAATGAGCCCCAATGTTCATGAAAAATCAAAACAAAATATCTCTTAGGAATTGCCTACAGGACAAGAAGCTACACAGATCACTCCATTTCCAGTTTATTTCCCAGTATCACAGGCAGTCCTATTGATTTGCTCCTTCTGTGGTTGCATCTGAAACTCCCAATAATGTACTTCAGTAGTCAGCTCATGGTATCATGGGATATACAGGAATGTGTCCCTTCCTGATCTCTTCCATCCCAAACACACATACTCATGCTACTCAACTTTAATTTGGAGATGAATGTATGCATTTGAGTAGGACTGATTGTCTGTGGCCAACTTACCTCCAGCACGTCCATGAACAAGCCTAGCTTTTCTATGTCCTATGTCAAAATAGGTTTCCATGGACAAAATTCGACCTCTTAACTTCAAAGGAAACTGCTAAAGACTAAAAGCTTTTTATGCAATTATAAGTCAGGTCTAGATGCATAAGAAAACAGATAGGTGAGGCCACTTTTCTTTTATTCTGTCCAATATAATATGTGACAATAGGGGATTTCTTCCCATCTTCACACTTCCCAGCACACTCATTCCTTGGCAATAGAAATACATAGGTACATTTGTGGACCACCATTAGGAATTGAAACATTGCAGGAGTTCCATGATACGACAGAAGAAATTGTACTCTACGATAGGAACCTAGGCAAAAATCCCTCATTTTTAATTAAATTCTGTGTAAAACTTGTTTTAACTTGTAGAATGCAATTCAGGAAAAAACACAGGCCAAAAAAAGAGAACCCCCCAAACCCTATTAGCCAGCAGCCTACTAATATTTTGACTGTCAATGAACAATAAAAAAAAGATACAGCCTGTGAACAGCATGTCCTCTAAGGACAGAGTCCTCAGCGTGACTTATTAGAAAGATACAAATTATCTGCTGAATCCTAATCTGTCTCTTTTGAAGTAGACATCAGTGTTCTAGTATAAACCAAATGAAGCAGTCTCTTTCTGCAACAGCATATAGTTTCAGGAAGAAAGCTCTGTACACATGAGTCTAAGACAACCCAAACCCCTGAAACCCTAAATGAAAACATCTAGCCCCTAATTGACCTAATCTTCAGTACAATAAATGCTATTAACTGTCTCTGCAACAGAACAATTTTAACATAGAAATCCTTTCTTAAAAGAGAATCTGAAATAGACCTTTTCAAAAGTAAATAAATATAAGGTTAAATTTCCAAGGCTTTCTGACACTCACTTATTTCAAATATTGTCAGTTGCCAAATTTTGCAGCTGCCACAATATTTACTAACAAGTCTTTCACATCACCTACCAAAATTCCATCTATAGCTCTTAGAGTAGTTGTTGTAAACCCCTCTCAATTCTGCCTGTCCTCGCTTAATCTCAGTGACTATGAGGATACAGCCTCTAAAGGGAACAGACCTCGCTTACCAGATTTTCTAGCACCTTCTTTAATGTGGAGGATAACTGAGTCCTGTCTTGTTTTAAAGAGTTACAGAACTAATTTCTTTACTCCTAAACAGTAAGTTTATATTTGCTTCTTCTGCAAGCACATAGAGGAAGAGGAAAATGAAGAAAGACAGTAGCCTAAGTAACATGCTGCATATGGTCAATCTGATATATATTCCTTTGCAAGGAAGCAGTTCTGATGAGAGAAGAGGCAGGTAGTTTTCTGTCTTCCTAGAGCAATGGGAAACTTTGCACCAGACTCATCATCTTACCTTTACATTTGTTAACAGTTCCCTGAGGAATGCCAGGAACAGTTTGCACAATACCTATCACTTCCTACATGCTCTAAATTTATATGTGCACTAGGGGATGCAAAACTGTAACAAGGATGCATTTGACCCCTGCAATCACATGAGCTTTAGTGAATCTGTTGAGTCTTTCAGCGCAGAAAGAGGGAATTAGGAATCCACATATACAAATTTCTTTACATCAAAATATTTTTTTCCAGTGAAGTTCAATGAAAAAAAACAATCTTGACCAGTGTCTGAAGAAGTCAGCATTGCTGGAGGCTGAGCAAGCCAATTTCACTCTCTCCACATTAAGTACAGGCTTTTTTCACTGCACACAGGTGTCTCACCAAAGCCGTTTACTGGAAAAGTTTACAGGATGGGACCTTCTTGTTAATACCTTATAAAACATTATTAGTAGCCAAGTCAGTAAGTTGTTAGTAATAAATCCTACCAGTTAGTGACTTCCTTAGGTAGAGGAGAGTAGCCCTACCGTCAGCCAGGAAACATTATGCTGTGACTATTATTACACATAACAAACTGTTAAACAAACATTTTTTAGGCAGCTAAGTCTGAACTTCCTCTCTAAAGCCTCTTCTGAACACAATGATACCAATTCTTTTCTAGTGCTCATCTTGACTCATTGGCTTCAGGACCACAAGTAAGGTGGTGCCATTTTCATATGCACAATAAAAAAAGAGGACACTGAAGGTCGAAGTGGTCACCAATTGCAAAGTGCCATGAGCTATGCCAAGGCCTGGATTTTCTGGCTACTGCCTCCCACTACAGCTGTGAGCACTCAGTGTTTTCCCACCAGCCCCACGCCTTCAGAGAATCAAAAACCAGACATGTTCCCCATTTCTGCTCTAGCTCTGCCAAGTTTTCCCTTCCTCACTCCATTCCTCATCTTTCTCAGCTTTTCCTATGTTGTCCTTTCAGGCTCTTGTCTTCTGACCTCAGGAGACAGAAACAGTTTCCCTATTCCTTTTCCTCACGCCTTTGCTCATTTTTCCTTTTCCCATGCTATAGCTCATCCTATACCTACTGGGGATAAGATTTGTCCCTTTGGTTTCTCTTCTTCAGAGGATTTGGTAACTTCAACAGGGAGGCTACTGATAGTGTAAGAAAGAACACATCCTGGCTCCCACCTTCATACACTGATGCCCATCTGGCCCTCATCAACTGTTTGCTAGTACACGAACTTGGACATAAGGATTTTTTTTTAGCTTCCAACCTCTTCCAGGTCATTACTGAGTTTCTGTACAGTAGAAAACTTTTATCTTGGCCAAAGATTTTAGTCAATTATAGGGATATGGCATCTGAGATCCTACTTACAATATTTCAGATTCTCTCTCAAAAGCACAGAAGTGCTAGTGATATTCAAAGAAGGTCTCCTAAATCCTTGTAACCTCAGTAAATGGTCTTTCCTCAGCCTTATGCAGAAGCCATTGAAATTTTCACACTTGCAGGAGAAATCCTGCATGGAAAATTTTAGTATAAGCAGGCAGAGGTTTGCAACATTACAAACAATTGTAAGTAGTTTTGTAACGGAAATTATTTTTTGCTAGTCTCATCAGTAATATAGTTACAGACAGCTCCTCTGTGTGTGGAAACAGTTACTATTACAATTTATTTTCTTTTCAGTATTTTAGCATTCTTTAAAGAAAAGTAAAAAAGAGAAAAGCTCAGAGTAAAGAAAAAAAAATTCTTTAAGAGATAAAAATGTGGCCAAGGTTCCTAGTTAAGATTCCCCTGACAAATCCTGATCTACCTGTGGAGTTACACAGGTGCAGATCAGAAGTATGGTCAATCTAAGTGACAGGTTTTGCATCTTCCCTGATGTATTTATCCAAGATTCAGTCTTCTATGTGCAAGAAATTTAATGCACTTACTTTGGGCCGAGTGTCAACAACATATATGAAATCACTTCCTGGATTTGCTTTTCTAATGGCCTGGAGCATCTGTTCATCCTCAAGGCATCGAGCACTAAAGCCAGATAAAGGCTGGCTGCTTCTACATATGGAGGCCTGCAGAAAAATACACAAAAATAAAATCAACGTAATTATTAAGCAGAAATTATTTGGCATCCAGAAGCATTTACAAAAACAGTTCACTGGATGTTGGCATAGCTGTACAGCTATGTGGGAAGGGCAGAATGGTAAAAAGAATTACATGTTATAAAAAGCTTATTTTTGAAAAGGCAAGGAAATATCAGAATACAACTGCATTGGCCCAAGTCTAGTCCTGAATCCAAGTTTTAGAGCTATTTTAAATATAGTATTTCCCTAATGTGGAACAAGTCCTGAAAGGTGGTCTCTAGAGGATGTGCTGAATACAACATTGCAATCACAGGAACACTGATACAGCATAAAGAACAGACATCCTTTTGCACTGGCACTCACCGGTTATGATACTGATTACACCCAATTTACACCAATGCACGCTTTGCTAAACAGCCTGACACCATGAGTCCAGGAACCAAAAATCCCTAACACGCCACTAGATCACTGATGGTGCTGTATTTTTAGCACTGCCTCTGGAGGAAGACCTTACTGCACTGGAAATGGGTTAGGCAACCTGATTCCTGCAGAACGTTTATTAATCAGTGCTGTTGAAGAAGGCAAGAGAGTTTCTCCATCAGGATCAGACCTCCAGATGAAGCTGGGAAAGAAGGAACTTAATGCGCAATGAGTTAGCAGAGGGCGTTTTATTTCTCCTAGGCAGAGGGCAGCTAGATTTGTGGAGGGCAGGAGGCTAATACATGCGCTTTCTAAGCACTGAACATAGGCATGAAGAGAATCTGCCTGCTGAAGGCTGTGTCACCTGCAGACTGCCCTACAATAACTTATTACTGTGAGGATGGACATGGTCTTTTCCAGCTAAGTCTCTGAACTATCAGTAGTCAATAAAACATTGTTCCTTAATACAGAAACCTTGAATTGTGTGACAGCCTGTTCATACTTTACTATTTTTGCAAAGAGATTATCAGTTATCTAGAGTCTTCCCTGCTGATCAGTGCACATTCCAGTGATTTAATATATGCTTATACCTCCCTTGCATGAAGCAAAAGGTGCATATGAATATGTCCAAATCCTCAAAGACATTTCTCTCTCAGTCATAGTGTGCCATGTACAAGGCAGACATACACCTCAAGGTTAAGGTTGAAATCAGGTTAGGATTCAGGAAAATCTGGGCTCAAGCCCATTGCATTATATCCTCCTGGGGGCCCAAAGGGCTCAGGTATGTGCTGGCACCACTATGAGAGAATGGCTTGCCTGTCAAGTTAGGCTTGGAGTTAAGATCATGTTTAGCCCCAGTTTAAGAAAGACCTGCAATGCCAGTACTACAAAACTAGGAAGATAAGCTGACCTAGTGACCATTAGATATCACAGGTGGGAATCATTACCCACGATATGCATGAAGACATCACCTCCCGCTGACCCAAGCCAACTGCCTAGGTAAAGCATAGAAATCTATAAAATTTGTTGGGCTATGCTGAAGAGCAGGACAAAAGATGAGGTCATGTTTTGTTACTGCACAGGCTGAACAGGTAGTTCCAGAGTTTGACCTTATTACATATTCACATAGATCTTGTAAGACGCAGAGAAAGGTGTCACATCATCTTTGAATCTGTCAGTGCCAAAGAGCTGCAGAAAAGTTCTGGATATAAAAGACTGAATGAGTGGCACCCGTTGCCCCTGTATGCAGCAGACCTCTTCCCAACCTGCTGTTACCATAGCTGTTCAATGTCTAACATCACAACTAACCTCACTTCTGCTTTTTACTCTATTAGCTGGCAACTCGTGCCAGCTTCCTAACTCACAAGGAGGTATTTCTTCCTACACTCTCAACCATTTTCTCAGCCCTTTGAACCACGAAGGATCTGTGAGCACACAATACTTCAGATCCTGGTGATCTGAACCTTAGCCTGAACTTCAACCACAACTCAAGCTTCTGTATAAATACACAATTTATATAGAGATTGCATTTATTATTTAAATCTTCCTATCCTGTTTTGTTGTCAAATTCATAGATCTTTATAGAAGCAGAATTCTGATAAAATAAAGGGTAAAGAAGGTGTGAAAATAATGACTCATTCCTTCCTTCTGAAGCTTAAACCTATGATAGGGGCCACTGTAAAGGTAAGATTTCAGTGGAGACTGTAGCTTATGATTCCTGCCTTTGACGTCCTATGGAAATATCTCCCATCCTGCGTGGCAAATTCTACAGATAACCTGTAATCCCATGTTAGCTCTCTCCTGAGAACGTGCAGTCCATGGGATCCTTCAGTCCAAGGGTCCCCTTTACCTCAGCTGCAAGGAACAGAAATGTGAATAGTCTAGGTACAGATTTTTTTTCCAAATGGTTATAGACAAGCAAGGCAGTTCCTCACTCAGCCCTGAGAACATCTGTCACGGAGAGGAGAAGGTGGAACTCCTCATTCTTACAAACAAGGAGAATAGCTTCAAAAAAAGCCACACCACGCTGCTCAGCTGGAATTTGGTAGCTCTTTCATCCATATTTTTTCTGTCTGTTCACAGATCTTTTCTTGAAAGGCTGCTCCTGATTCTCTAATTGCTACAAGTATAGTTTTTTTCCTCCTTGACTTGCTCCCACTCTGTGGCTAGGAAATCCTAATTGCTCTGTTCTCCCAGTCACCTGCGAAGCTGCCTGCTATCGGCCTTCACTCTTCTGCCACCCATGTTTCAGGACCTCTTGTACTACTTATTTCTTTGTGATACAAGGACTGCATTTTCTTGTCAGCTGGATGATGATTTCGTTAGCTAGGTTGAAATGATTGCATTAAGTGCCTATTAATAAATAAACCATAACTCCAATATGTGCCTATATGCACAAGTCACACTAATCAGACCACACCAACTATCCTTTTTTCTTTATTTTTTTTTTACTAATCACTAATTTCTTCTTGTGAAAGCATACTAGAAATATTATGAATACAAGGTCAAAACAAGTGAAAACTTCAAAGCTACAAATTCACACTTACGTTGTTATCCTTGTGGTAGTAGGAAAGAGCTGGGAAACGCCTTCGGCTCCGAAATTTAGAGCTGCCCACTATGATGTGTGCAGTTGCAGACTTTGGTACATACACTTCCGTAGGATAGGAGTCACAGACCTGTGAAAGGATACTCTGCTTGTCTGGTCTACAAAATACAAGTAACATTAACCATCTACACAGAAAAAAGCAAAATACCAAGGAGCTCTAATTTCAGGAAATATTCCATTGTTACTGTATACACGTCACTGACATTTCTCAAAACAGTCTTTTGAAGCTGGAAAGTATTAATTCTAACTTACAGATGGCAAAACTAAGCAGAAAGATGGAAAGGCTGTATTTCCAAATGGTAATTCATGCCTCATTGAGAACAGACAGGTACAACATATATTTGTACAAGCAAAAATCCATCATTATGTACAGCAAGGTTGTATTTATAACTTTAGTTCCCTCTATAGCAGAGTTTGAAAGGAGGGATAGGAGTGCGTGAAGTTCTCAAACACTTCTCTAGGAGGGGACTATAGAGACAAATTTTCAAGCAAATCTGATAATTAAAAAAATGCAAAAAAAAGGGACTTAGAGAACTGAGAATATAAAAAGGCAAGCGGTGCTGACACTTACAGAAGGAACTAAAAGAGCCTGCAAAAAAATCCCAGAAGTTTCTCTGGAGACCAGTGGGACCACAGATGGGGACCTGGTCTAACTTCATTTTTCTGACACTACATTGTGCCTGGAGTCAAAAGGAAATCCAGTATCTCTCTGTGACTTTCTGCAGTGACTAAAGGAATTAGGAAGCCCAGAAAGAAATTGTGTTTTGAGAATTAGAGATATGTAATGAAGGAGAACAAAAAAGAAGGGCTTGTGGTTACAAATGCCGCTGTTGTGAACTGGTTTTTATTCATGATGCCATTTTTCCTATACTTTATCTTCAAAGAGGTCAAACATTTTTTTTCTCTTGTTTTAACAAAAAGAAAACAAACCCTGACAGCACATTCAGTCTTCTCTGAGAACTTCACAGGCCTTCCTTAACATGGATATGCTCCAGCAACAGAGCCAAGGGAATGCATGGACAAACTTCCTTCAAAAATAGTTTGCTTATTATTTCTCTTAATTAATTAACATCCTAGGGACTTCAATCATACAAGACTGAGCTAGGCAGGAGAGCACGCTGCTAGAAAGATATCATGTGTCGGATGACTGTGAAAAACACTAACAAAAATATTGCCAAATTCAATGTTTTAATTTTTTTTTTCTTAAAATGACTATGCAGTAATTTTATATAACCTTACATGTCAGGAAAATGCTTATTCAGATACATAAGATTAGGTATGATTCAAACTTCTATCCAGGCAGCCAAGCACTAACATTTAAAACTTTGGACATTTTTTCTGTGCTTCATTTCCACAGGTGTTAGATAAACACATGCCCTTTCTCCCACTTTCTACGTGACTTTTCACGCAAAAGAGTGGAAGAACTGCACCTTATCACGTGTGAACATCATTGAGCACAACTGCTGAGTTACTTTACAGACAGGGTCTGTAACAGAAAAATCACAAAAACTCACTCCATAGTCTCTGTTTACATCGCTAATCTGCCAATAGTTGTTCGGAATACCCATTCGATTATATTCTTCTCTGAGGTCCACAAGCTTCCAACCTTGTTCTCGTTCTTCTTTATCTAATTTTGGATTGAATGAGAAACAGTACAGCTCTTCGTATCTCACTGAAACAAAAATAAGCAAACAAAACCAGTAAACAACTTCAGAAACAGAACCTGGTATTGTCCTTTATGTAGTTTCTCTTAAAACAGATAGATTTGCTATAGAAAAATATATATCCTGGTTTGCTTTCAAAGTACTGTGCTCTTTTGTTAATCATATGTTGCAATGTAAATGCCTTATTAGCAGCGCTACTGAAAATGCTGTTCTGCTAGACCTCTTCTCTACTGAATTGTAAAAGTTTCCTCCAGGACAAAGACAAAATGTCAGTGATAATATGATTTCATCCAGAGAAAATTGAAGTCAGTGCCAGAATAAGGACTTATTCTGAAAAATAATTTGCTGGCCAGAAGCAGCTTAGAAGTCCCTATATTAATGTAACATCTGTCCTGTGGCAAAGACAAATCAATGGACTATGCAGCACAATCTTCCAAAACCAAACTCAGAAGTCTTTGTCCTAAAGTAGGGAATTTTCCATTAGCTTCAATGAAATCTTAGGTTTGTTGCCTGCAAAATTCTCTTGTTGAATTATTAACAAAGGCATTTGAGATTCAGATGTTGTAACAACATAAAAATAACATTATATCAATCATTTTATCATAACCATAAAATTGCTTAAGGAGCTATGCCACCCGTCACCCTTGGTGACAACATAAGAAACTCTCCTGTTACTTGAGTTTTTAACATTTTTTTAGGAGTATATCTGTGTTTATGCTAATGAGTGTCTCAATCCCGGTGACCAATGGCAGCCAGACACCCTGGCCATTAAATGCCAACTGTCACCGATACCAGTAACTACTCAGCAGAGAGCTTGAAATTATCATTCTCATTGATACTTAAGATATTACATCATGACACTGTGTTTCATCCTGTTGCTTTAAGTTCCTTAAAACTTTCTGACCTACAGATTTTCAAATTTATAACTGAAGAAAATCACAAGCTGAATCCTCTCTGATTTCATAGTTCTCCACAGACACACATGCTCCACAATATAATTTTGACAAGATCAGGAAATTTAAATACTACACTTTCTTTTCTAATAATATATACCTAATAAGTGGAGTCTTAGAATACTATAGTAAGGAACTTAACAGCCATAAAAATTACAGCTACAAAAACAACGACAACAACAATAATAATAAGGCTCTCATCTTTTTCTATAGAGAGTCTACTTCTATTTTAATCATGTCTTCTAAAAGTTTGATTTAAGTTATACTCTGCTTTTAAAAAATTCACTAAATTATATACACACACAAAAAAAAGTATGAACATAAAGAAGGAAAAGTTCATGTTAACTCTGTCAGGAAAGTACTGAAAGTTAACAAAGTCATGAGTGAGGAGAAAGGGAAGAACAGTTTGTGCATTGTCTGACTGTTTAAACTCTTTCTGGATTCTCTGATTTCAAACTTCTGTCACAGCACAGATCAGGAAGACAGTCTGGTTTGTTTCTCATCTGCTAACATGAAGTTTTACCATAATCCATAAACCCAGTCCAAGCTCTTTAGAATAAAGTGCTTTTGGTAGCAACTTGAGCTCTTTACTCCTTGGTCGTCAGAAGAATCTGGATTTTCTTTCCAAGTGGACCTGCTGTTCACAGGCATGTGGGAAGCTTTTAAAAATCCACCTATTAAAACATATCCAGGTTATTTATGACTGGTTTGCCTTACGTATAGTTACATGGTGGTATCTATAGGTGGTAAAATTACTAGTAATAGTCACTGCCTTAAAGCTCAGTTATCTCCTCTTTGCCAGTACTTATTGGACTTTCTCGGATCTTTCACGGTTATTTTGCCCTAAATGTCTGCAGCCCTGCCATTACTGGTAATAATAATTATGGTCAGCTTGTTTCAAAAAAAAAAAAAAGCAAAAACCAAATTCAGCTGTCAGCTGGACCTTATTAAAATGATATTAACAGCCAGCAAGAATAAAATCAAACAGAAACTTGCTCATTTAGCGTACGTAGGACATCAGACAACATAAAATATATCAAGCCAGTACAAAATATGGGCTTCACTCAGGTTCCCTGACAGTGGAATGAAAGAAATGAACAGGCAAAAAATGGAATACAGAGCCTGAATGGGTCAAATTTTCTCCTCACGGAGTAAAGAGTATCTTCTAATGCTGGGTAACTGTATTACCTAAAGAAAGCAGAGCACTGTCAGGGTATGTTTGGCTCAACTTGCAATCAGAGGAATCTAATTTTAAGTAACCAAGTTGTAGCTGTGCCTCACATGAAGACAGGGCTGAAGAAGGAAAATTACTGCAAGGTTGCATTATGGAAAGAGTTAATTTTAGGGTGCTCTTAGTGCATCTTCTTCATTCGAACTCCCTTGTCCATTGCAGTCTGTCAGTGAACTTGTGCTCAAGTTATTCTTCCCTTCATCATTCCCCGTGCCTGTATCAAAAGGTCCTGCCTCTGGGGCAAGAGCACTGCAGAATCGCACTCCCTCCAACATGCACGAACACATACTCGCAGCTGAGGTATGTGTAATTAATCCACATTTACTGACTGAATTTGTCTGGTTTTAGATTTTTCTGATTACTTTCATCCTCCCGCTCTGGTGTGGGGTCCTCCACTGGCCACAGGTGGACATCTACACCCCCGTCACCTCCATGGACTGCAGGGGGACACCATAGCTCAGGGGAATCTCTGCTCCGGTGACTGGAGCACATCCTCGCCCTCTTCTTCACTGACCCTCATGTCTTCGCATATTCTCACTCCTCTCTCTCTGTCTCTGCCAGTTGTTGTGGTGCTGTTCTTCTTCCACACTTCTTAAATATGCTTTCACAGAGGCATTCCTATCCTGTCATTACTGATAGGCTCAGCCTTGGCCAGTGGCAGGTCCATCTTTGGAGCTGGCTGGCATTGACTGTATCACACCTAAGGGAAGTTTTGAGCAGCTTCTTGGAGAAGGCATCCCTACAACTCCCCCGGCTACTGAAATCTGGCAAACCTGATACACTTGAACAAGTTACACCTGCTGCATTTGTATATTACTACTACTACTACTATCCTAATTATAGTTCAGTAGCTGTGCTAGCTGACCGTGTAGTATTTTTCCTCCTCTACAGTGTTGATAAAATTGGTGTTCTAGTAAGATAAAAACTAAAGTAAATGTTATCACTTTTGTACAGATTGTGGTAGACATTTTCTCTGCCTAGCATTAAGCTAATAGTGCAGTGGTAGGTGTTGTAGGTCTACAGTTATCATTTAAACAACCCAAAAGCCTTGTCAATCAGCTGGTTCTTAGGAGAGCAGTCATAATGCAGAGCATCAGATCTTGGACTTTGATGCAACATTTGGATTTTCCTTGAAAATAGGAAAGGTTTCAAAAGGATCTTGAACCAAATTCAGACATTCAGAAAGGGCACATTAAAAATATATATAATAATAGGCCAAAATATAGGTGGTTCAGCGGAATAAATCAGCTTCTTGCTGCAAAACTTTTTAGTGATTTTAAGAAATTTACATATAGCACAGAATAGGAAAATTCAAATCTTGACATGTCACTGAATAGATCATAAGCTTTTAGTCACAGCAAGAATATGGAAATTTTTTGCATTTAGAGACTTCTCAGTATTTTGCTAAATTCACACTGCCACAAGGTGTCCAGTAAACCACAGTTACACATAAAATAGCATTATAGTATATCTTACGGTCCATGATACCCTAGAGTATTAAACAAAGGTTTGGGGAGGTTCAGGTTGGATATTAGGAAAAATTTCTTTACTGAGAGGGTTGTCAGCCATTGGAACAGGCTGCCCAGGGAGGTGGTTGAGTCACTGTCCCTGGAGGTGTTTAAGAGACGGGTGGATGTTGCCTTGAAGGACATGGTTTAGTCGTGTTGATAGGGCTAGGAAAAGGGTGGAATCGATGATCTTGAAGGCCTCTTCCAGCCAAAACTGTTCTATGATTCTATCAAAAGTTCATGTCATACTTTGTGGAATGAACTACTCGTGATAATGTGTTTTCTTCATTGCTCTGTAAGTGATTATTTTAATATACTTGTCTGCTCAGAGACCTTTTCTATCATAATGCATCTCCAGTGAAGACTTCTTTTTTAACCTGCAAAGGATAAAGATGCATAGCTACATTTCTTCTATTATATTTTCCTCCTTCAGGATGAAGATTGGCTTTTGTGCCAGTTTCCTTCCCATACCTGGTCGTGCCAGACGTATCAGAGATATGTAAACATCGTGGCAGTCTCGTTCCTGAGGGATGACCAGCTGAATGACCTGGAAGTTCTTGCAGCGGATCAGCAATGGGCAACCAGTGGCAGTGGTGGCCTGCTTCTCAACAGTGGAAATTTGGCTGTGAAGAACCTGTGAGGGAATTGAAAACGGTTATGCCAAGTGATTCAAACCTTTAGGAAGAAAAATAAGTATTTATAATGATGTTACACGGTAGGCACAATAGCTTCCACCACTATTTCAGAAAATCCCCATGCTCCTCCTCTTGCAGTTTTGTTCCCATTTCCAGCTTCTGGCTCAAGCAGTGTCTGATACATCACCTACAGATAAAGAAGTACTTCTGGAGTGTTTCAGCTGCTCAAACATTGGGCTGGTCATGCTATCAAAAGATTTTTGTTTGTTTGCTTTAGCGTAAGATAGTAGCTGTCAAAAAAAAAGATGCCAATCACATCTGGTATTTGCACGATGAAGGTCCTTCTACTCCTCTTACTGTGTTGCAATTTCCAGAAGATACTGAAAATTTTAAAAAATTATGAGGCTGGAATTTCACATGCTCTGAAGTTATAAAAGCATCCATATGAACTAATTTACCATGTTCAAACTGTTTTGCAAGTTATTTTCAAATTACCATCAATAGAATGCCACACCCTTACAGCTAACTGAAAAATAAAAATTCATACCCAAGTTTCTTTACGAGTTTCAGAATCATTCTCCACAAATATGACATGGGTAGCTGTTAAATATAAGGTTCCCAATGCAGCTTTTCTTGAAGATAAACGATCAAGTAACCGAACATTTTCCACCTATACAAAGCAATAATGGAGAAAAAAGAAAAAATAATTAACCTACAACATAGCCTGCCATAGTGAGATCTAAACATCCATATTTTGTCCATTACAAAGCTCTTTTCAGCATCATATGAAGTGACTATCCTAAGAGTATATGAGAAAATATGATTATATTAGGTGATCCATTTCTAGATCTACTTTAACGTTCATTTTCTCCCCTCTTACGGTACCTCTGCATCTAAAAATCCATTAGCGAAAACGTAGAAAGACAATTGCTCACTTGGATCCTTTCCTGCTATCTCACCTTACCAAAACACTGTGATAGCAAGGCAGGCCCTGGCCTTCAGCTAAACTCTAGCTCCATATTTTCCATCCAAGCCATTCCAGGAAGCTAAATTAAAGAAATCGTAATAAACAGGAGGTGGTAGTGGTAAAGTATCTTTCTTCAGTGGGCCTCACCCAGGCTTCCATGTGAGTCTCTGTTGACAGTTCAAAAAAAGGTTTTAGTGTTTGTCCCGACGTTCCTACTAGGGCTGACAGCAGTGGTCACATCAGGAACTTTTGCCTTCACTTTTCAATGGGAATCAAGGACTTCACCCCCACTGCACTGCCTCACTGGACGCAAACTGGGTGTTCTCGCTTTGCTACACTCTTGACAACAGGTGAGTTCATCACACATTATTAACTCTCAGGTCACCAGCTTGTGGCTTGTACACCATCAATATTTTGTGCATACCACATGTCATAGGCATTTGTCTAATGTTATATTTATGACTGAGAAACTAGAACAATAAAAAAAAATCAACAAGGTGAATATCAAATGGGATAAAAACTGCCTAAAACACTCAACAATTTGCTACCATGGGTTTGATGGGTTTCCTAACACAACGATTTTAGAACACACCTAGGTCAAACAAGTGAAAACAAGGAAACTGAAGATTGATATCATATAACTTGTAGTAAATTATCAAAATGGTCTCTTCTGGTTTTATAATGTTGGAATCGTACGAGAGTATGTGCTTTTCACGCAAGGAGCATCAGAGATCTATGCAGTCTGCACACTGCTGCAAAGGATCTTTAACACATCTTCTCTACGTCCTCTCTTCAACTCTTCACTCAAGACTTACAATTTCTTTTATACGGCCAGCTGTTTTCAGGACTTGGGCCTGAGATACATCATTATTAAAATCAAAAGGGACTGTTCAACAGAACAGTCAACAGAAGTTGACTTAAATGAGGAAAAAAAAAATAGAGAAAAAAACAAATGAGGAAAAAAAAAACAATAGAGGAAAAGAAGATCTTATCCCTTTTGCACTTAAATAGATGTCATTTTACACCAATTTCCTAAAAATCAGAATTGGGTGCAACAAATACAAAGGAAAAAAGAATAACGGTACCAGTGAAATCAATTTGATTTTTAATAATGCAGAGATTTCAGATTAGATTGATAGAAACTTCCTAAAATGTTCTTAGAGGTGGGATGTAGTCATGTATACTCAAAATTCTGCAGAAATAATTCCAGTGGAATCACACCAGAAATAGAATTATGCCAGCACCTAAGAATTCTATGTTTACAGTATGTATTCCAAGAGCATTGCACTATTTTTAAAATAAGATAAAAGAAATCCTTAAAACCCAAATAAGCCAGTTTGGTAGCAAAATGCTTGAAATCAACTAGTAAAACCAAGTCTTCTCCCTCAAGGCCAATTATAATAAACAAAAATAAAAGGGCTAGAAAGCATGGATAAAGTTTTTTTCCCAGGACCATCTACTTCAGAGGTCACATATTGGGATGATGAAGAATGGAAGAATCACAGCATTAAGCCAGTAGGCTTTCAGTAATAAGCAAAAGAGGAGATATAAAAGAGCAGCAGCAATACAAAAGACAGATGTAGGCAGAGCCCCTCCATCAGGAAGCCACGAATAACAATAAAAATGAGGTCTGCTTGGACAAAAAAAGGTACCTATGCTGTAGTTTAGCCAATGAGGATTCTGCTGTACAGACACTGATCTTGCACAAGGCAGTTGTCACCCTTACCCTACAAATTGAGGTAGTTTAGGCCATGAAACACAAGCAAAGCCAACACCCGCACTGAGGGGTGGGTGTCCAAGCCTCCTAGTCACAGCCTCTCCCCTCTCATCAGTCAGAGTTCCATGACTAAAACAATGCTAACAAATATACAAATGTAATAAAGGTTGGATCTGAATGAACAAGAACAGTTGTAATAAGAACTACACAATAAGTCATATTTCATTAGAGCCAAATACAGTGGCTGCACCATAGGTTCTTCTAGTCCTGCAGTTCACTTCTCAGAGAGGACAACTGCAGTTGCTGAGAGAAAAGTGTAAGAGCCAAGCATGTACTGATGCTCCCTCACGATGATATCCCGGCTTCTAAAAAGCAAGAGCTCAGTGGACTTCCTAAGCTGACATCATAGTTTTCAATAGCCCTAGTTAGGGGCATTTTAATTCCACCAATTCTGTTAAATAACATTTTGAATCCCTGTAACCTCTGGGCACCTGCAAGACCTTGTAAGAGTGAACTTCACATTTTAGCTATGCATTGTAAAAAAGAATCCCTTCCTCTTGTTTGTTTTGAACCTGCCATCAACAGCAGGTACATCGTGTATTTGGTGAAAAATTTGATAGAGAACATCATTCCCCACTTGCTCTCTCTGTGCCACACATGCTGTTATAGATCCTCCTCCATCCTGGCATTTCCAGATTGAACAGCTCAACTTCATGTAACCTTTATAGATAAGAAGTTCCACACTTCCAATTATCCTATGAGAGCTCAGCTTCTTGAGAAGAGGCCAAAATTGCAAACAGAATTCAAGACCTGAGTTTACGATATGTTTGTGTAGTGGGATGGTGACATTTGCTGTTTTGTTTTCTATTCAATTTTTAGAAGTTTTTGCTTGCTTTTTTTTTTGTCCTCTGCTAACACAGTAGAGGTTTTGGGAGTGGAGTTTTTTTTAAAACCAGCATTTGTAATTCCAAGTCATGTCTGCATACATACACTATGACCTAGCCCGTGTGTGTTATCTTACATTCATTCATTATTAATTTTGTCCACCCTTATCATGAGACATTGCTGCAAGACCTTACAGCAATCTTTCATTTCATCTACCCTGAATAATGCCATTACTATCAGGGAACTTTGCCGCCTCTGGCATCTCCTCCCCTCCCTATATCTTTCAAAACATTTGTAAAGTGAACATCAGAGACTCTTACAGATTTGTTGACTCTCTAGTGATGAGTTCCCTCCATTGCAAAAAAGGCAATATATTCTTACTATTAATTTCTTATTTTTTAATTGGTTGTTACTGAGAGGCCTGTATGTCTTACCCTATGATAATTAAGTTTCTTCAAAAGCCTTTGGTGAAAGTAATGCTCAAATGAGTTTTGGAAGACCAACTAGCTTCTATCAGATGGATCACCCCTGTTCATAAGTTCAGTTACTCTTTAAAAGAAATTTTAGAGATTCTGGGTTCCTCTAAAAAAGTTATGCTAATTCTTCTCCTTTTCATTATACTTACCCTTAAATCTAACGATTTAGAATTGGGCCTAGGGAGTATTGCAGCTCCTAATAGTTTCTCATATTTGGTGTCATATTTTTGTCCTCCATTTTTTTCAGATTGGGAAACTTTTAAACATTGCACAGTCATTATTGGCTTTAGTTCTTTTAACTTGCATGGATTCCATCTGGTTCTGTTCATTTCTTACTGCCCATTGTTGCTATTTTTTTCTAAAATCTCTTCTAATAACACTTTTGTTGGCGACAAATCTTCTGATATGTTCTTGACAGAGAAATATGCTAGAAGGGGTGTGCCCCCAAATACCGCTCTACTTTCGTGGTTTACTAGTCCTGTACATTTTCTGTCAGGATTTTACCTACTTAAAGACAGCCTGAAAATAATTTGCTTCACTAGTAGTTTTTGCCAAGTTGTTCCTCAAAATCTCTTTTGGCTTGCCTTATTTTGTTTATATATTTAACTTGTTTATGCTTGATTTTCCTCATTTAGGCACAACTTCAATTTGAAGAAAGCCCTTTTACTTCTATAAAAGAAGTCCTTTAATAAGACACATCCTTTTACTCCTTCACCCTGATGTTTAGCAATGCAAACCTTTTTCTGGTCTTTTAAAGTCTTTTTCTAGAAGCCAGCTTGCAGCCAGCTCCCATATTTAAAAATCTTCATGACTCTAATTAAAATTTTAAATTTTGGCTCTCTTTCTTTTAAAATAGTTTTCACATTTTTATGTAGTTTTCTCTTTGAAGTTAAACATTGCCATGGGTGATTTTTTTCCCCTTTTTTGATATTTCAAGAACACTGCATCAAAGTACATTCGTTGCTGTCACACAGGTGTTCTAGCTATATTTTAAAGCAGGTCTTTCTGTCACTAAGACCAGATCCTAGAATTATATAGAATTAATTAGAATTATCTTATTTTTTCAAGATAAACAAATATCCTCCATATAAATAATCATTTAAAATCCTAAAATTTTACTCGTAATCACCTTCCCCAGACCACTTACCCAATCTCAGACCTGTGGTGCTACAGTTCTACTTTTCCTATTTAATCTTATAATATCAGTCTACAGGTACTCTGTGCTTCTGTGACTTGGTTAATCTATGAGATTTGACTCTGTTTACTTCAAGACAAAAAAATCTACTCTTTGACAAACATGACTTTACCTGTCTTTCCCTTGTAATTTGTAACTGATGTGCCTGTCACACTGATTACTTTTCTTCCACTAAGTTTCTAACATGCCTATTACATTAACATTCTCATTTACAACCAGTAACTTCAGTTTCAACAATTTTTTTCCCAGACTTCTAATATTTGTACTGAAACATACACATATTTGGTCCAATTGTCTATGTCTCTTTGCTCCGGTTAGTTGCAACTCTTGGCAGTTTCTCATTTCAGAATGTAGAACTTTTTATATTGACAAATTTTTGGGACATAGCACAGCATCCAAAATATCATACATTTTCTGCATTCTGACAGGAGCATCTAAATTTTGCAGTACTTCAGTGTGTGTAGGTACAACTCAGAATAAGCTCTCCTACCAGGCTCAACAAGGAAAAAGTACTGTTGGTGAGATGATGCTGGGGATCGAATCTTTAGCTAGCCCTTACTTCTGCTGAGCTCAAAGGGTACAGTAATATTCTGTTAAAATTAGGAAGAAACTCAAAATTTGCCTCAATAAAAATTAGCATGATTTCTTGATTAATGTTGCCTAGTTCTTACTTGATATATGTCAATCTGTGACTGTTGTCACAGGTTTACTAATAACTTGCCTCATGAGCCACCTTAGCATAACTAACATCATTTCCAAAGGAAAAGAGAATTGCTTGAGTGCAAACCTACCTGGATTCAAATCCAGAGCTCTGATTTATAGTGAGTAAGTGGCATGAAGTGCCTTCAGGAGCAGTAAGAGTCTCTGTGCTCTCAGGAGCTTGTTCTAAAAAATCCCTGCATAACATCCTGCATGGATTTACATGGCTTTCATCTGAGTTCTATCCGTGTTTCTTCTGCCTACATTCTAGTTACTCAGACTTTCTGAAGAAGCAGTATATTTCACCCATGGATGGCAAAAATAAAATAAAATAAAGCTATCCTCAATCTTATTTCATTCTGCGGATCAAGGTATTCAGAGAAGGAGACTTCTGTCTTCTTCTCCACCCTCCCAATCAGGAAAAGAAAAACAAGTCAAACAGCGTCTTTAAATGCTCAAGAGGGAATGGGAGTATGTCCATTTCCACAACAGAGGAACACACATTGCAGTAGTGCTATGGAAGAAGCTGAGAAGTCAACTTTAATAGTAAAAATAGATAAATAAAGTAAGTAAGTAAGTAAGTAAGATCAGAAAGAGACACTGTAGTAATTTATCTCCTACTTTTTCTCCAAAAAGTGCTCAATTTTCTCACCGAAACTACTGTAGACTATTCTGGAGAACCTAAGAAATTCTGTATGTACTGACACATGTCAGGAAAAAACATACACACTATGCACATTTGCTCTGCCTAAAATGAACAGCTGGTGGAAGAGACCAGATCAGAAAACATCAGATAAAGAATAAAAGCAACACCAGCCTGTAAAGCTGCTTGCTGAAAGAGCTCAAGGAGCAAACCTAAAAACATTAGCCAAGCCAGTCTGGAGAGTGCCATCTAAGTAAAACCTTCAGTAATTTATTTGAAACTGTTGCCCCTGTCATTTAGTTTTGCCTGATGACTGTGGTTGTCTAGGCTTAAAGAAAAGACTGCCAAGAGATTTATTTCAATGATTACAACCCCTTACTTGGGGATAAATAGAGTTGGCCAGAAACTCTACTTTCAATGCAACACAGATGACAGAAAAAAGGATACAAAAATAGAAGTTAAAGGGAATGCAGATTAAGAACAGATGGAAGGCAGTTTTTACTCAGAGAATAAACACGACAAATAACTCACAAATAAGGTTGCCAGGAGGACAATCAAGAAAAAATGTCATATTAGGGGAAAGCGTGGGTTAAAACTTTATTCGGGCACAACTCCCACCAGTTTCAATGGGACTCCCACCTAGGGAAGAACGGCAAAGACATGACCCTGAAACTGTTCAGAAAAGTTGGCGTGCTGAAACATTATTCCTAAAAATATCCATGTACCCTAATTTGTTTTCATTTTTAGTGTAGATTACTTCTTGAATAAGCTCTGACTGAAAGGCGTATTTTTAAATGTTTCTTGAACATGCTGCCTTCGTTCTCTCTTCTTTAAGATGTTTCAGTATCTCCAGACACATGGCAGCATTGTTAAATAGTGCAGAAGTTAATGCTACTTTTTCATGGTGTTCATAACTCCATATGGGAAAGCTCTTCCAGATAAATGCAGGATCAGTTCCGCCTGCGGACTCGGACATGAGTAGGAAAAGGAGACAGAAGCAAAGCTGTAAAGCAGATTGCTCAGACTGGAAAAAAACATGCCTTGGAGCAAAACCTCAGTCCCATGCTTCCCCACATCTCTTTGCTTCCTGACACACCACCACTTGTGTACAATGCTATCTGGCACAAAACGGTCTCTGTTCCGGAATTTTCAACTAAAGTGAAATTCTGAATTAGGAAAAGCTATTTCAAAGAGTTCTATTCTCACTATATAGGTTTTTGGTCTGTGTGTTTGCTTCCCATGATGTGTTAGCTAATCTAAAGTAAAAGACATTTGAAACGCCAGTTCTGCCATGGTAATCACCAAGCTGCCCACTGCAATTATCACTGTGCGTCTGGAAGGAGAACACAAGTGGAAAAACCAAGCAGCCAAGAACAAAATAGCACTACTCTCTTGCATCACCAAGTGCTCCTCGCTCCTTTAGGAGGAACCGTTATTAATTCCGTTAATTCCTTATCACAGAAAAAAAAAAAAGAAGAAGGAAGGCCAGAAAACCCTCCCAGCTAGGAGAAAGCTGCTAATTAAAGGTAAGCAGGGAATGTCCTAGCTCAGGCCACATCCTCAGGAGCTTCTCTGCTGTTCAGCTAGTTAAAATTCATCCCTTTACAAAAAAAATCTTGTCATAGCAAGTTCCAAATAAAAGCTGATCAATCACTCTGACATTTGACTGTACAAAGGAGTTTCAGTGATTCTTCAAGGGTAGAGAAAGACTACTTTCACAGCGGCTCATGCTGCTGAAAAGGTTGACCCAAAGCCAAGGAACAGGTCTGGGCCCTGGTTACGTTGGCAGCACAGACTTAGCCCTAGAAAGACTTCTTCTTGTCTGTATAGGACCTCATCTTCTCTTGGGCTCCTAAAGTGCCTGGGGATTTCAGCTGTGTTTCCTACTCACCTTGTGATGTTACATACGTGAGTAAAAGAAAGAAAAAAACAAATCCTGGGAGCTAGTGACAGGACTCTGACTGGCTTCAGCACTGCAGGCACTCAAAAGCTAAAGGAAGAGCTTGTGCAAGCCAAAAGACTGAGCCTAATGAGAAAAAAGGAGCACAGCTGGTATGGTTTGAGGCCAAGTGGAATATCTGAGCTTTCTTCACCCTGGTTGACCCCAGCTATCCATGTGTTTAGCATAATTCCTAGGAGTGAAAAAATACAATATGCAAACGATCAAATGCTGTTATGGTTTTTTCACATAAAGATAGTGTTGTATTCATTAAACAAAATATAAAATAATCTTGGAATAATCTTGGAACCAGAAAAAAGGAAAACTGAATTTCCAGTTGATGCTGCCATTTAATGTGGTTTCTATTCTATTTCACAAGAATCATGAAAACTGTAGCTGACCCATGTAACGTTTTTTGTATTTCCATGTCTGAAAAGATTTCCCAAGTGCAGTAAAATAATGCATAATCAGTCTGTAACACAGAGTCGAATGGTTGCATATGTCAGAAAAATCAACCAAAGTCAAAAATAGCAAAATGATTACATTTAAGTAAAGACATCTCTAGTTTTGCGTTGTAAAGCTTTCCTCTGGGCAAACCTGAGAGGATGGGGGAAAGCGTTCAAGAAAAATCAAAGCAAATCTTGTTTGCTATAGAACTGAAGTAAAGCTGTAACTGTAAAAGAGCTGAAAAAATTATAAGGAGTGATTTGTGTGTTAGCAAGACAGTGCACAAATTACCTAAAAATTTTCATTTAAAAACTCTACGGTCTGCTAAGATCTGAAAAAAGGGGAGATCAGTGCCATATTATCAGAGTTTAACGGAAGATTTGCATTAAAGTGTAGGACTCACTTTTTTCATGACCGGGATCTTTCTCAGCCGAGTACACCTGTGCACCAGGAAGCACTGGTGTGTATTTTCCACTGCAGATAAATTGTTCCTGTAGCTTATGGACATTGACAAATCAAATACCACCCACTGGAGTCCATTAACAGCAGGCTTAGAGAATCCAGCCTGACCACTCCAAAGCCAAACCTCACAAATCCTCCACTCCAACCTCAGTCTCTTACTACGCATGAACAGAAATCAAAGAGTACCCTGCAGACATGCTGTCTTAATGATTTTCAGTACCATTTTTTAAGTGCAGTAAGTTTTAGAGCTATTAGTTTAGACACAGATACCAAGGCAGCAAACTAAAGTATGTGGTTTTCCACGTTTCTTAAGGCTTGTTTTATGACTTTATCCAGCTGCCTCTTTACTGAGGGTGACACTATTGAAAATATGAAAGTCTGGCACAGAAAATCCAAAGGAGGTCTGCCTATTCCAGGATAAGGGAAATATTTATACTATTATATAAATATTAACAGAGTAACATGAATCTAAAAGGAATAGACACAAAAGTAGAAATCTAAAGACAAACTAACCTTCAAATTAATACAATGAATCAGCATACAGATCCCATAGGGGAGAAAGTGCCTTTCCACTCACACAATGTGGGATAAACAAGGTATTTAAAGAAAGATTTGATTTAAAAACAAAACCAACCAACCCCAAAAAAACAAACAAAAAACCCAACCCCCAAAACCCACTACAACCAAAACAGAAATAAAGTGCATATGGAAAAAGACATACATATGAAAACTAAGTTTCAAAAGTGAAAAAGCATTCAAAACAGAAGATTCCTAATGCTATGGTTTATGTAAAATGAAGACAACCAACTGACAATAGAATCCAAACCATAAAAGACAAAATGTTAAATCCTGAGTCTTTTCAAGCCAGAGGAATATTTTCATTGCCTTAAATGACCTTTGGATTAGCCCCACTGGCTTCATCAGTGTTCATGCTTCAAGACATAGATTTGGAAGCATCTTCCCAGGTGGCTCATGCTTTTCCTTACTTCCCTTTACATTGCCTGATAATTAGTATTCTGAATCAGATGCACTACTAGCTTGATCTAGTAAAACAGCTCCTGTGCTAGCTTGGAAAGTCATTTACCTCACAAGGGTCAGTATGATCCTGGACTCACTGTAGGTTAGATACAACCAGTAAACATTGAATTAACTGTTATTTAAATAGTTGTCTATTTAAATATAGACTCTTACTACCACACAGGCAGAGAGTTTTGAGATGATGAGTATATAATATGTTTTAACAGCTTTACACATTCCACTCGGATGACCAAAGATTAAGAACAGAGAGATGAGTGAAGAGGACCAAAAGCAATTTTCCATTTTTTTGTCCTAGAGAATGTATATTAATATATCAGTAGGAGAAATATGACTCACATTGCAGAAGTGAGAAAATAAATCCAAGAATAGTGAACAGATGAAGTTGGCTATTTTAACAGAAAATAAAGCAGTAATGCTATCTAAATTTCAGTACCTTGTTTAGATAACAATGCTAGATGCTTATGCACATGAAGAATAAATGATGAATGGACTGTGAATCTAGCCTAAAGGGATTCTGGAAATTCCTTTGACTATGTCCATGGAGCCTCTATTCTTAAATTGTATACCTAATGCCAAATAGTAAAAATCTCATCCTGTAAGTGGTGATACCCAAAAGGAAAAAACCACACAGGAGAAAAAAACAATGCAAACTTTGCCCAAATAAACAGAAAAGTGGAATTTTAGCTGAAACTGCAATCTTGAGTTTTAGTGCTAGTTTTCTGTAACAAACAAATTACTTGAAAAATCTCAGTGGCACACCATGATTTATAATACTCCGTCATACATAATATAATCACTATAATACTCCATTATGTTGCCGATAGAAAAGTTGCAGCCCACTTAAACAAATTCGGATTCTTATGGATCATGCAGCGGTTTTACCTGTCACCAGGTCAAGCTCAAAGAAAACAGAGAAAAGTGTGTAGTTCTGGGATATTTTGAAATCCCAGCAACAGGATGTAGCATTTTATCTACTGCCTTATCAGAGCAGCACTGTTCAGCCAAACACATCTGTAACACAGATAAATTTTGTATAGATAACAAAACTAGGGAAAG
>NW_009730490.1:60654-68380 GCF_000703405.1 Apaloderma vittatum
GGCACAGAAGAATTCATTACTGTGGTGTGCTCCTGTGCTGAATCTGCTCAGGGTGGTTTGGGTCCTTGCCCTAAGCAAAGTACATCAGGTGCTTATGTAGCAAATAGAAACAGGCAGTGTCTACTCTGGCTTAGATTTTTCATATTCCTCCAGAATGTCCCTGCTGGTGCAAGATAAGGTTCAATCTGGCATGTTAAATTCAAAATGTATCTATGTTGGAGTCATTTCCAGGGCAAACATAATGAATTAAATATTTTATTTATTCATATTAGAATTCCAGCAAAGTAAAAGACAGGTGCAACTAATGGAAAATGAAGTAACTATTGATTAAAGCGCCATCTGTTTCAGTATTAAAAATCGTGTCTTCCAAAGTCTTTCACTTTGAATGGAGATTTTCTCAGTGTTTAAAAACAGTAACACTTCATTTTGAAAACTTCAGTGCAACACTTCAGCACTTGAAGTTTCACCTGCTCACCCCTACTTTGATAGATTCACATCGTTTTGACAGCTCTCCAAGAAAGTTTGCATCCCAGAAAGCCTGAGCACCCTGAAGTTCCTACTCGAAGCTCTAGAAAGAGGGCTTTCATGGGAAAAAAAACCCCAAACAAATGAATAAACCAAGCTTTAGCTTTACCACGTGGAAATCAAATCAGTGTTCTAAGAGTGAACAAGCCTGAATCACCTGAGTTTCCAGGTTCCTGGTTTCACAGGGTGAACCAAACTTCTCAAATCCACAGCCAAATGCAAGCACTTCTTTGAGATGTGATGGCTCAGTGAGGGTTGTCAGAGCTGCAGTACATTGACTGTGGACCCAGGAATCAAGAGTTACCTATGGCCGTGTCTCCAAACTGCAGAACTGACCTAGGACTGTGGAGCTCAGAAACCCCAAAGTCTTCCAATTTCACTGCTGACTTGAAGGAAGCAAAACTCTTAGATGCCCAGTAATGTCCAGTGACAACAACAGCCTTCTGTGGCTCATTTTGGTCTGGTAAATAAGAGCACGTCAATTTAAAATTATTTAATTGAAAAGTTCTTGGTAAGAAAATATAAAATTATAAAAGTTGAAGAATGGAAAGAAGGTGGAGTCTAACAAAAACACTCCAAAAGGAAAATAGCAACACTACAGCTTCATGAGTCTCGGAGAAAGGGGAAAAAAGAAAAGATCCAAACCAGGAAAAAAGAAAAACTAAATACTTCTCAGGGAATAAAGCAAGAGCCAAAATCTTCCAATATAACAAGACAAAGTCTGATATTCACATATATACAGCGGGAATGGGCCAAACTAAACCCATGATATGAGGGAGGTGGAAATCCAAGTCCCAAAGAGCAATTCCGGCTATATGATTCACTGCAATTACACCAGAACATTTCTTTTTAGGAGGAGTTACTTTAATTTCACTAATAATAAAAATCATCCAAATTAAAGACAGCTCTGGATATTCTCCATTTCCAAAATGACACATTAAGAGACTTAAATGCTCAAGATGTTGAGAAAACTGAGGCTGGGATAGAAAGTCCCTAGATGGATTGTAGGCCAGTCAGGTTAGCTATGAAAATATGTTCTATGAGTGAGATAAATTGTAAATATTATTTGTATCAACTTTCTGGTAATCAGGCTGTAGTCCTGACCTCCAGTCAAATACAGCTAAAGTTTAATAAGTCACAATTCTCTGAGAAAAAAGAAAAAACAACACAACCTTGAGTTGGAATTTAATTAAACCAGTATTTTGTATGCACAATAACCATGCTTTGCATAACCTTTTGACAATTTTCTGACTAAATCTTTTCAAAATAATACCTGTTGCAAGTTTTTTTTTTTAAATCTAAAGTGACATCAATAAGCAGGTCCCTTGATGACTCTAACTCAAAACAAATAACTTAGGAGCAAATTCCAAACTGAGATTTTAAATTCAATCCCATATCACCAATTCTCTTTAGTTCCCATTTTAATTTTATCCACCTCCAGTCTTGAATGCCAAACCACAGAATCATTTTCAGCATAGTATACTAGAAAACTCATTTGCTTTAAATTTATCATTTGTACTCAAAGTTCCAAAGCACAAAGTTGGAATAAATGGAACCCAAAGAAAATTAAATTGCATTCTAAATATGGGAATTTTATTAACAAGAAAAAATCTATAAGGCACAAAATCAAGGTTAAAAGCATCCAGAATTAGCGTAGATGTTTTAATGCATCACTTTGAGTATAAGCAGTCAAGTACAATGACATATTTGAAGTCATCAAATGCATCTGGCTTCAGAAAAATTATAATGCAGAGTTAGAAAACAGTTATGCAATTGGAAAGCACCAGTTGAGCTGTAAGGTGCATTGCTCTAAGATGTACGCTTAAACCAGAAAAGTGAACACTCTCCATCTTTAGACATTTAAAAAGCAGAAAATCAACTTGCTACTCAAAAGAGACTGCAGTAGCATGTCTTACTGTAAGCTGTTGACCCCAAAACAACAATAAAAGGCAAGGACTATGCCAGTTTTACTTCCTCTGTCTTTCCCAAATAGCAAACAACAACAAAAAAAGTTTAGCCAAGAGCTGGGACTGTGGTGATGATGTGCCCATGGCACTCCATTCCCTGGCTTGTACGGGAAACCACCAGCCCACATCTCCAGATGGTTCCTGATATCATCTCAGGACTACTGCCATCTTCCTACATCAGTGAAGCGAAATCAAACTTCTCCAATAAGAACAGTAGCCTGAATATGGAGAACTTAACTTTAGCATCACCTCCTATCTCACAAAGATCAATGATAGAAATGCCAGCTTAAAAATAGGTGGAGATCCAACAACCCAGCAGATGTAGTTGGAGAGTAAAATTAAGCTTGTTGGGTTCAATTTTGCCGTTGACCTAGATAAGAATTTGGACAAATTTTTCATCATTTGTATGGAAAGGACTTGGAGGTTCTGGTGGATGAGAAGCTCGACATACGCTGTCAGTGTGCACTCGTATCCCAGAAAGCCAATCGTATCCTGGGCTTCTTCAAGAGATGTGTGGCCAGCAGGTCGAGGGAGGTGATTCTCCCCCTCTACTACACCGTCATGAGACCCCACCTGGAGTATTGCGTCCAGTTCTGGAGCCCACAGCACAAGAAAGATCTGGATGTGCTGGAGTGTGCCCAGAGAAGGGCCACGAAGATGATCAGAGGGCTGGAGCACCTCCCCTATGAAGACAGACTGAGACAGTTGGGGTTGTTCAGTCTGCAGAAAAGAAGGCTCTGAGGAGGCCTTATTGCAGCCTTCCAGTATCTTAAGGGGGCCTACAGGAAAGCTGCTGAGGGGCTTTTTAGGATGTTGGGTAGTGGTAGGACTAGAGGGAATGGATTAAAACTAGAGATGACCAGATTCAGATTGGGTATTAGGAAGAAGTTCTTCACCATGAGGGTGGTGAGACACTGGAACAGGTTTCCCAGAGAGGTCGTGGAAGCCCCAGCCCTGGAAATTTTTAAGACCAAGTTGGATGGGGCTCTGAGCAGCCTGATCTAGTGGCAGATGACCCTGCCTGTGGCAGGGGGGTTGGAACTAGATGATCTTTAAGTTCCCTTCCAACCCTGACAATTCTATGATTCTATGTATGTGTCATATATAAAGTGGATGCAAATGATACAGCTTTCCTGATGGAGACATTGGGAAAGTTGACATGTGTTATAAAGGTTTTTGAATGAAAAGGAAGAAATATGGAAAGGAAAACAGACCAAAACCAAAAGGAAACAACATTCATTTGCACATACTGGAAATTTGTTTTGGAAAGTAATGCATCTGGTAGAAAGATTTGTTGTTATCATGAGAAATGGCAGCTTATCTTAAATTCTGCCTAAGAAAAGGATCATTGAAAGGAAATAACTTACCATAAATCACAAGAATGAAAGCACTCAAGCAACTTAAGTCACCCCAAGAATTGTGTTAAAAAGAGATGCTGAGTCAAATGAATTTTTGGCCTAACTCCATTGAAGACAGCTGTTACACCAGGAATAAATCTGATTTATTCTTTATTAAAAGAAGGATATCCAGGAGAACTGCTGCCAATATACAAAGAAAAATTATATGAAACAGCAGTAAATAAAATAAAGTAACTGATTAGCAACAGTGCATGAAGTTCCCCCATGAAGTAAATATCTTCAGAGCTCTTTATGTGTCAACCTGTCCATGGCCAGACACATCTCTACACATGTTAACAAGATGTGCTTCTAATCTGTGCAGAAGTATTGCTTATTCGTTTTTATGACCGTTATGAGCAGTCTGTCACATTTCAGATTTTGGCAGTTATCCTAAACTATCTTGCTGCTCAATCCATACTCATGGCAGACAGTAGTTTTACTATTTTTTAATGCTTAAAATATTATTGGAGTTATACATAATTCTGTTGAGCAGTGAGTGACTGTTAGCAGCTTTTAAACATACCCAAATTACAGCCTCCATACATAGGACGACATTTACTTCATGAAAACATCATTACTGCCCATTTGAATGTATAAGCACACATCATACATGCACTCTGTGTTCTGTCAATAGTATAACTATAGAAAAATAGCATTCAGTACATAAAATAGTGGTTTAGGGACTTGGCTATTCAGAAGATGAGGGAGAAGGTCAAGGGAGTATAATTTCAAAAATAATGAAGAAAAGCAACTTTGTCAGACAACTGTCAAAAGACCTGGTTTCTGTCTCTGCTACTAACTTGCTACTTTTACTTGCCAAGGAGAGACAGCAGTTAAATTCTTCAGAACTAGACTTAAAGGTATCATGCCTTTTAGTGAAAGACTAGTCAATATAACATTACAAAATGACATAGCTATGCCAACAATATGTGAAAAAAAGAGGATTGTTAAGCAGGTGGATACATATGGTATGTTTGGAAAGAACCAGAATGGCTTTTGCAGTGGGAAATCCTGCCCAAGTCCTGGGATGCTGCCACAAAGCACATGGGTAAAGGTGACCCAGAGGACATAATATATTTAGAGTTAAAAAAAAAAAGCTTTTGAAATTCAAAGGTTTTTAGAGAAAGTGAGTTGCCATGGTACTGGAGGAAAAGGTCCATTTACAGAGAAAGCTGGTTAAAGGACAAGAAGCAAAGGACTGGGATGTTTTCAGGATGAATGAGTCACTGGTGAAATCTTGCAAAGTCAGGTGCTGGGACTGGTTTTATTCAATTTTATCAGTGATCTGAGGAGAAGAGTTAACAATGAAATCTTCAAGTCTGTAGATGTTCATAAGTTTAGATAGCCAAATCCTTTATCTGTAGCACAAAAACTCTTGCAAAACACAGATGAGCTTCAACATAGATAGATGTCAAGTGCTGTACCAATAGGCAAAACAACATAAACCACATCTACATGGAGTCAGAATTCATACTTCCCACACAGGAAAGAGGTCTCCGGGTCATTGTTGACATTTTTCTAAAAATATCAGAATCTGGTGGGCTATGATCATCGTTTACACAGAAGACATGGACAAGGTGAACATGGAACTGTAACTCACCAAATCCTTGAATCTAGAAGCAGGGAATATTGAATGAGACTACTAAGAACTTTCTAACAATTTTTTGTGCATCCATGATCTTCTGCAGCTTGCTTCCATGGAGGCTGTGGAAGCAGAGCATGCCAGCACAGAGAGGTCCATAAATAGACACTAATGGAACTAGGAAGGGTTGGACTCTAGTACAACAGTGGATGCTGAGATGGTGCAGAATGTGGCCAGGTCTACATACTCTCCTTCTGCCACTGTTAGACACAGCGACCTAAATGAAAGATTGGTCCAACTGGTATGGAATGTCTTGCTGGTTTTTTTATGACAGTTATATCAGATTTACTTTAATATTTATGAACCGTCACTCACTATGGTTACATTTCAATTAAAATAAAAAACAATTGACAAATCTTATTGGACATTGTGTGATACAGACCTTTTTTGCTGCCTTTTAAAATAAAAGCTTTTACTTGGGGCAGGAATTTTGGTTTCAGATATCATTAAGGTTATTAATTTTCTAAGTATAGGATTTATCTTGATTTTCCATTTGGCTGGGTTTGCAAATCAAGGAAAGCATCACTATTCTGAGATTAATACCTTTAAAAAGTAGGGCAGTCGCTTGTCAAATTATTCTCAGGGCAAAATTGAATGGAATCGGGGAATGTGATACCAGATTCTACCACATGATAAAGCAAGAATATCCCTATATTCACACAGCTTTCCCTTACCTATTTTTACATTACTGGCATTGGAAATCATTTGACATTAATCCCAAATTATCAATAAAGAAAATCAGTAAAAATAAAACCAAAAAACCCAATACTGTTCTGGTGGCTGATTTTAAGCTGAGGGATTTTTGAACAAGCAAATCAAAGATATTAATTCTGCTAGGTAGCTCTACATACGTTGATTTGTCAGTGTATTTAGGAGTAACTGGGGAGATGAGGAATTTCAATACTTACTTATGTTGGATGTCCTGAATTTTCTACATTTACGTAAGTTTTAAGGGTTTGTTGTATCACTTGTACCTTTAAATCATGCCTTCTAAATGCCTTTATTATATTAAAAAGATAACTTTTAACATAGCTGTAAGGGAACATAAGGGAATGTAAGGGAATGCCAGGAACCCAGACTGCAGAATTACCTCACACTGAGTAAGATTTTCAGTATTTTGAGTCATCAGTACAGCGCCTTCTCACAGCTGTCACATACAGAGATGAGTTTTACATATGCATCATAACATTTGAAGGACTTGCTTGTAGAAAAGCTAGCAGATAAAATAGTGTTGCCTGCAACAGGGATTTGCTTGGGCCTTCCAGTCACAGCCAATATAACCATTTACTTTTAGGGTTTTTTCTACCCTTATTAGTTTGTTTTCCTTATTTTACTCACACATTCTTCAGCTAATAGTCAGAAACATCTGTTCAAACAACTTTAACTGATCATTTCCTACCTGTGTAGGATACTTTCGTACTGTTTTTATACTCAATCTTCCCACAAAGGCAGATAAATGATTGTGAAAAGATGTGAAAAGCAGTTGTTATAAATGCCTATCTTCTTAATATATTTGCAGTTTAACACCTAAAAATCTAGATGAGGTAACACTTGAAAATCTAGGTGAAGTAAGAAGAAGCCCTCATCTCAAATTCATGTCTAAATATTGATAATAAGCAAATAGGCACAAACCAAACAAATTCTTAATTGCAGTGGTTTTGGTTAAAAAATAAGTACACAAACAAGAAAAAGTATCCCACTTCCATTTCAAATTAATATATTGCTCAGGTTCATTCTTTATAATTATTTTTAATCTAAAATTGTTGCGTGCTGAAAAACTCTGTCTTCCTTCTTAGAGCAAGATGGCAATTTTGTTAACAAGTACAGGCCTCATGCCTTGAAAGCTCTGTAAAAAGAACGATCACACCGGCCAAACGTCCGTACACAGACACTACACAAATTCGTCTTCAGCTCTGGAGTGCCGGGGTAAGCTGAAAGGCATGTGAAGAGCAGGTAACACAGCTCTCATTGCGGGTACCTACAACTCATGGACAGCGCCTGCGTTAACAAGGAGGACTGAATAAAAAGCAGTTAAAATGCCCGACAAATCCTCAGCCCGCATCGCAAAACCACGCGTTCACCTCTCGGCGGATTTGGGCGGATTTCATAGCAAACTGGCCGGGAAAAAAAACAAAAACACAACAACACCAAACATTCCAAACAAAAACCGACGTAAGAAACAACAAAAAAACCCA
>NW_009730491.1:0-294 GCF_000703405.1 Apaloderma vittatum
AAATCAAAAGAAAAAGTGGTAGCAGATAGTATGTCTACCATGATCAGCAGCCCAGAGCAGCAACTTTATTGGCACTTCCACTTTCTGGTGAAAGCTGACCACTGAGGGATGAGGCAGACTGTAGTAGAATTGTGGGATTGTCGTTACTCGGTCGGCTCTACGAAAGGGACCCTCTTCGGCAGACAGCAGTATTCCCAAATCTGGGTCCCTGCTACATCCTGTCCCTGGGAAAACAGATCCTTCTGCTCATTAGTTTGTTTAATCCATATCTAGACACTAGTGACCATGGAAGGG
>NW_009730491.1:501-1086 GCF_000703405.1 Apaloderma vittatum
ATAAATCGTATTCATGAAGGGCTGAAATGTGGTTTTATGCTTTGTTTTGTACTGGACTGGTTTCAGTAGATTTCCAGTGAACCCGGCTATTACTTTTGCCAGTCAGTGCCTGTCAGAAAGGTTACAGCACTTTGCAAAAACCTGGCTACCACATCACTGGACATGGCTGTGTTAGTGAATGTAGGGTTCCCTGTACAGGAAGCACCTTTGTTTAGGGTTTTTGCAAAGTTTGGAAGCACTGGCACTGTGCCTGGTTCGATGTGGCTATTAGAGACTTTTCATTGACTCTAATTGGAGCTGGATTACGGCCCAATCATTAAAAAAAATCTTCATCCTGCAGTGAGCAATGGTCACATTTGACCTCAGAATTTCAATAAGAGGCATTGGTAGGGGAAAACTAGAACCTAAGAAATAGAAAAATATTATTTTCCTGTCAAACAATGAATCATAGATAACTGTATGTAGTGCAGTGACCATACGCCTCAAATTTTTCTTGAACTCCCAAGATTTTTTTTTACGTATGTTTATGATCCGTCCAATTTTGATTTTAAGTTGCTGCCAGAGCATAGTGAAAGAGAAGGCTGT